>NC_142463.1:11426857-11578372 GCF_049115385.1 Moschus berezovskii
CTGGTGGAGCCCAGCCTTCCTCCCCTTGCCGAGGTACTGCACACGTGAGTGAAGCCATCTTGGACCCTCAAGACCACCTTGCTCTCCAGCTGAAAATCACCATTTCTGTTCCCACTCCAGGGACCAGGAGAATTACCCAGCCGAGCCTAGCCTGAATTTTGATCCACAAAATTGTGAGCTACGATAAAATGATTGTTATTTTAAGCCATGAATTTTTAAAATTTACTTTTAATTGAAGTATAGTTGATTGACAATTTTGTGTTAATTTCTGTTGTCAAGCAAAGTGACTCAGTTATACACATATATATATATATTTTTATATTCCTTTCATTATGATTTACCCCAGGATATTGAATAGAGTTCCCTGTGCTATACATGGGACCTTGTTGTTTATTCGTTCTATGTGTAATTGTTTGCATCTGCTAACCCCAAGCTCCTAGTCCACCCCTCCTCCACCCTTCCCCTCTAATTCATTAGGTTTTGAGGGTAGTTTGCTAGGTAGATATAGGAAAGTGGAATAGACACACATTCACATCAGCACACACACACAATACAGACGCACCTGCTTACACACACACACACATTCCCATTCATGTAGGTCCCTTTTTGATTCCAGTTCTTCCATCACCCCCTATAGCAACATCAAGCTCCTGTATGTAATTAAGTTCCTGTTTTCTGGGATGAGAAGTGCTCCAAGCCTAAGAAATGACAATGGCTCCTTATTACCCAGCCGCTTTCATTGTTTGTGGGACTTTTCTCATTTGAATTCTTCCCAAGAATCAGAGCGAGCAATTTCATATGGAAATATATAGAAAAATGTGAGAGCAAATCGTTCCCAGTGGTGCTGGAGTAGTGATCAGTTCTGCTGAGTGGGTCCTATCCCCTCAGCCCTGCCTCTCATATCTGCTCCAGCCTCGAACCTGCAGTCTGGGACCCGAGATGGACTGGGCTGGTGGGCAGATGACTGAGGGAGAGAGTGGAATCTGCTGGAAAGGGCTAGAAGGCTTCTGGGGGGCCTTGGGAAGAGATTCACATCCAGGAGCTGAGAAAGGTTGTCCCAGCCCTGGGGCTCTTAGAAGCCACCCTATTTGTCACCTGGAAGCTGGCTGAGAGTGTAGGAGTGTGGAGCTGTGTGGGTGTGAGGCTGTGTGAGTGACACTATGTGCTATGTGCAAGGCCATGTGTGTGCTAGTGTTTGCATATGAGTCTGTGACCAAGGCTGTGGCTGCGTGACCGTCCGTGTGACAATGGATGGCAGTGTGCACATGTGATACCCGGGGGTGATGTCACATGTCTGCCTATGAGCATGTCTGTGAGTGTGTGGCCTGGGGGTGCGTGTATTGCTTCATAAGCCTGTGTGTGATGGCTGTGGGTGTCAGTGTGTCACAGGTGCCTATGAGAGTGCATGCGTGTGTCACCAGGCACCTGTGTGGAACTGCTGGTGTGTGTTTTGGTGAATAGCCATGCTTAGGTAGAGGCAGGATGGGTGGCGGTGGGATTTACCAATAGTTGAAGATCATTTCTGATGTCAGGTACTTTGATGTTCAATAACGCTCATCCGAAACATAATATTTTGAGCAATGGTATTGCAGATACAGTAAGGAACTAGACAGGCAAATACCCTGCACCCATGGAACTCATAGTCATGTGGAAGAGATGGAGAGGGGAGAAATAATTATTCTAATAATTATATCATAATTTAAAAAATAGTTGCTATGAAGGCAAACAACTAGGGCTGCGTGAGACCAACATGAGGTCCTGATTCATCCTGGGGCTCAAGGTTAAGGGGAGGATTCTTTGAGGAAGTGACATTTTGGCTGTGCCTGACGAGTTGACTCACTGGAAAAGAGTCTGATGCTGGGAGGGATTGGGGGCGGGAGGAGAAGGGGACGACCGAGAATGAGATGGCTGGATGGCATCACTGACTCGATGGACATGAGTTTGAGTGAACTCTGGGAGTTGGTGATGGACAGGGAGGCCTGGCGTGCTGCGATTCATGGGGTCGCAGAGAGTCGGACACGACTGAGTTGCTGAACTGAACTGAACTGACTGAAAGAGTGAGTATGAACTGGTCCAGGCAAAGATGTGTTTGGGAGGAAGAGTGTTACAAGCAGAGGGAACAGTGGGTGCAAAGACTCTGGTGTATTACAGAGTAAGAAGTTCCTCCAGGGCTGGGGGTGCATAAAAGGAGGCTGGAAAAGTGGCAGGCAGTGGATCTTTGGGGCTTTCTGGGCCATCATAAAGGCTTTGGACTTCATCCTACAAGCAACAGAAGACCAGAGAAAGTTTTCATGTGGTCATGCCTGCCATGTTAAGAATTGATTGCTAGTCTGCAAAGAGTGGATGCAAAGAAGTTGGAGGGGAGGTTTGATGCAGTGGTTCAGGCAAAGGATGGCATGGCTTGGCCTGGGAGGTGAGATTGAAGTTGGAGAGAAGTGAAGAGATTCCAGGACTGTTCTGAGGGTGGGGTTGACAAGCCTTGGCAGTGGATGGTGTGTGTTAAGTGAGGGCAGGAGAGGGAGGTGTCTGGAATGACACCCAGGATTTTGGTTTCAGTTTCAGGCTTGTTGTAGGTGCCAGTGACTAGCTGGTGACACTTGGGGAAAGATGAACTGAAAATTCGAAGTTGGATGTGTTGAAAGTGAGATGCCTGAGAGACACAGGGGTGGAAGGATAGATAAGAGCCTGGTGTTAGGGGAGGCTTATGCTGGAGACAGGGATATATGGAGAGTGCAAACCAAAAGTGGGAGGGAAACCAGCTGGGGGAAAAGCTGGGGAGAGAGGTGGCTTTCTTTGCCTTAGTAGAGAAGTCTAAAACTGTTTAGGGACAGGTCTGCATAGTCCTCAGATTCCAAACTTTGCTTCTGGGCATATACCCAAAAGATTTGAAAGAAGGGGCTTGAACAGATATTTGTACATCAGTGTTCACAGAAGCACCATTCACAATAGCCCAAAGGGAGAATGTTCATTCATCAATGGATGAATGGATAAACAAAATGTAATATACATGTATGATGGAATGTTATTCAATATCAAAAAGGAAAGAAATTCTGACACTTAGAACAACATGAATGAAGTTTGAGGACATTCGGCTGAGTGAAATCAGACAGACACAAAAAGACAAAAACTGTATGACTTCATTTATGTGAAGAACCTGGAGTTCACTGAGACAGAAAATAGAGTAGAGATTACCAGGAGTTGAGGGGAGGAGGAAATGCAGGGTTATTGTTTAAGGGGTATGGAGTTTCAGTTTGGAATGATGAAAAATCTCTGGAGATGGATAGTAGTGATGGTCGTACAACTACGTGAATGCCCTTAATGCCATTTAATTGTTCGCTTTAAAATGGTAAATTGTAGGTTATGTATATTTTCCCACAATGAAAGAAAATATCCCAGACTCTGGAGCCAGCTAGATTGCTGGGTTTGAGTTCCAGCTGTCTCACTTACAAGTTTTGTGACTTTGGGCTAGTTAGAGCCTCTCTGTGACCCAGTGAACTCATTTATAAAATGGATATCATAATAATACCTATCTTCAGAGTTGTTGAGGGGATTGAATGAGTCAGTATGTGTGACATGTTATGAACATAGTATACTCTTCATGTGGCTATTATTACCTTTAGCAGCAGCAGACCAGAACCTTGGGGTAAGATGCTGGGCCAATGCCTTGGGACAGGTAGAATGGACCAGACTTGACTCTGCTTTTGTGTCTTGTCCCTAAGGTGCCACTCCAATATTCTTGCCTTCAGCATCCCATGGACAGAGGAGCCTGCTGGACTAGAGTCCACGGGGTCGCAAAGAGTCTGAAGCAACTTAGCGCTCCTATTGTGCACTATTGCTGGACAGCCAATCTGGGTGAGCCTCTGTGATGGGAACTATATTAGGATTTTCCTGAGAAACAGAACCAATAGGATGTGTGTGTATGTGTGTGTGCGCGCACACACACACATATATAAAAGCATTTAATGTAAAAATTGGCCCACATGATTATAGAGACTGGCAAGTCTAAATCTACAATGTGGGCTGGAGACCCAGGAGAGCCAATGGTGTAGTTCTAGTCCAAAGGCAGTCTGCTGAATTCCTGTTTGTTCAATGAGGAGGTTTTCTGTTCTATTCAGGTCTTTAGCTGTTTGGATGAGGCCCACCCACATTATGGAGGGCAATCTGCTTTATTCAAGCCCATGGATTTAAATGTTAATCTCATCCAAAAACAGCATCACAGAAACATCCAGAATAATGTCTGACCAACTAGCTGGGCACCCTGTGGCACCGTCAAGTTGACACATAAAATGAACCATCACAGGAAGTGATTCTCATGGCCTTGACTGGGGACATGCAGGAAGCCTCAGAAGTTCTCCCTGCACTGTCGGCTGCCCCCCATCTATCTGTTTCCCATCGAGGCCCACTGAGATCTCTCCAAGCATGGCTCGGATCATGTCACTCCCCTTTGCTCCAGGATGAATATCACACTCTCATTGTTACTTTCAAGGCCCTGTTGACCTCCTTGCCAGCTCACCTGCCCGCCTGCTGGCATTTCAGTCTTGCTCTCTGTTCTCCAGCTGCTTGGTCTCCAGCCTTACCCCTGCTCCTTCTCTCCATGTGTGTTTTTTTAAGATCCCGGTTCTGACTTCTTGGGAGGATCCCTTACCCAGAACCCTTTGTTCCTGTTTCATAACCTGTCTTCACCTGTCCCTTCTGCATCTGAGTAGCCCCTGGGCCAGACCCTGAGGACCTGCAGGCAGGTTAGAGCCGGGCCAGGACAAGGCAAATGGCAGAGCGAGGCCACCATGAACAGGTGCTGCGGGAGCAGAGCGCTGTGGGGGAGGGAAGAGTCTGGCCCACCAGGATCACTCCCCCAAAGGGGGCCACATTCAGGGGGCGGGGCCTGCCCACCCGCAGCCGGGGGCTGTGCTGTCACTTACTCAGTCCTTGTGGTGCAACCAAGCCCAAGCCAAGCAGGGTCAGTGTTAAGGGGTGGCTTCAGGGGACTGCAGCTCCTACCTGCAGTCTCCATTAGTACTCACCCTCCAAACGACATGAAACAAAAACTGAAATGAAACGTGGGCTTATGATTCCAACATGCCTTTAAGACAGGTCCCCTAGTTGTCTCTTCTGATTGGGTTTTCAAACTCATAAAAACTCTGGAACAAGATTGGAGTCAGACATTAAGCCTCATTCTCTTTTCAAATAATTCTAGAGTCTCTACTGCTTTGGGATTGGCCACCAGTTTAGTTATCTCTTGGATTTAGGGTTGTGCACAGCAGTTATGCCCTGGGGACATCAGACATTGACCTAGCTAATAACAAGTGCCATTTTTTCCCCCCCTGTTATTCCTTGGATGTGTAGCTTAAGGAGAAGGGATAATTAGCAGTGCAAAATGCAGGAGCTCCTAGGCCCTCCAGTCCAATGCCACTAAATCAAAACTTCATTCGGAATTCTAACAAGAATGGCTCACCCTGCCTGGGGGAGGTGAACAGAGAGACTGAGGGAGGGCATCACATAGGAAATAACACTGTAACACTGGGTTTTGATGGGTAAATAGGAGTTCTTGAGGAAGAGAATTCTGAGGAAGGCAACAGTCTTTGAAGTCAGAATGAAATGGGTCAAAATTGTGATTCAGTTGCCAGCTGTGTGAGCATAGATAGGCAAGCTACTTCCTCTCTCTGTGTCTGCCACCCTATGTATAATTTAGGGATAATATAGTGAAAACTGCACCAGGCTTATTGTAAGATTGGTGATAGGGCCTATGAGCTGCTTGGCAGACTGGATGTTCAATAAATAAGCAAAAGATTCTTCTTTGGGGGCATCCATGCTGAGAAGTCTGAGGCCCAGAAGGGTCTGCCATGTCTGGAGCATAGAGGAAAATTCTGTGTGGGATCCCTCATGTTCAAGGGGCTGTCTCTTGCCCTAGCCTGATCTAGTTCACCGTATCATTGACTCGACCAGCCAATAATGGTTAATTACAAGCAGAAGAATCTGGGTCCCAGCCAGGCTCGTTCTGGAGGCTGGGCTGAGAGAGGAGGCAGGGAGTTGGAAGGGAATTTGCCTGGGTTTGCTGGGCAGGTTCTGTGCTGACTCGGCATGTCCTCCTTTCCTGGCTTAATGTGACTCCAAGGCACAGTGAGGGCTTGTGGGGAGCGGGCCACCTTTTGGGTATTTGTCATTTCTGTGTCTTAGAGGGACAAAGGAGGAAGAAAGGGAAGCTCCATTCCTCTGGTTTAATGCTGCTTGTGCAATTGTGTGTGTGTGTGTTGTGTTTTATCATTAATCTCCAAACCCTCTGTAGGACTTCATGGTACTTTGTCTGCTTCCTGTGGGACAAAGCAGGATGTTTTTTGGAAAGGGGCCTGGAGGCCTGAGGTAGGATCCTGGCTCTCCTTGAGTTAGGGTTGGGTGCATCACTTCAACTCTCTGTGCTTTGGTTTCCTCACCTGTGAAATGGAATGTCAGGCTTCAGGGCCAGGTAAGGACAGGTGGGCTAGTGCCTGTGGATGAGCTGTGGCCACTGTATGCAGATAATAGTTCACAGTGAGGGTGGGAGTCTGGTTCTCACTGGAATCCTGGGTGGGCTTTTATCCCTTGGTGTGATGGGAACTTTGGTTGAGAGCAGAATCTAGAGTTTTATTTGTCTCCCTGACAACCCCTTGTAAGCTCAAACCCTGTGACTGCAGGAGTCCAGGCAGATAACTCTTAGAGCAGAGACCTCGAAGGCAGAAGTTCTCCAAGTGTGGACCTGCTCCCAAGGTCTAGCAGCCATACCTGGGAGCCTGTTAGAAATGCAGATTCTTAGCTTCCATCCCAGACCTTTGAATCTGTTAGGTAGTTAGAATAGGAAAAAGGAGTCCAGAATGGCAGTGGCTAAAAGACAAAGAAGGGAAAAGCCCATGAAAATAGAACAGAGGAAGGTCTGAGGACTGGAGTGAGGACCCTAGGTAGAACAAACAGCACTCCTGGCTGGCCCAGTTTCCATAGGGCAGGCCCAGGGGGAGGAAAAAACATATAAAAAGAGGAGACAAAGGGCCAGGACTCGCTCTGTCTCGGGCGCGCTCTCTCTCTTCTCTTTGCATCTTTTGAGTCAGCATGCCCTTATTGCAGGAAGGGGGACCCCTTCCATGCCTCGAGGATGTATTTTCCTTTATTTTCTAAATAAAACTGAGCTGTAACACGGATCTGTGACACTGATCTGTCCGAGAACTGTAACACGGTCTCTCCGAGAGCTGAGACACAGTCTGTCCGAGGACTTTAATGTCCATCGCTTCAAATTTTTGTTGAGATGAGACAGAACTGAGGAAATTACTCACTCCCCTGACAAATCCATCCCAGGGAGTAGGGCCTGGGTCTCTAGATGATCCTGATGCTGAAGTTTGGGAATCGCTGCTCCAAGGCAGTGCCCCTTCCGCAGGGTGCCCCTTTCCACCCTGCCCCCACCCCAGCTGGAGGCCCCTTGGAGGGGAGGAGGCTGCAAGACCACGGTTGACTCTCCCTGCTGGAACAAGAGAACCCTGGAGGGAGCATCTCTTCCCTCTGATTCTAACTCAAGACATCCCGGAACCTCACCAGTGGGGCTGACGCCAGGGTATTTGAATAGCTCATTAGCTCTGCTCTGGGCTTCAATCCCTCTTAATTAGTTTTGCAAACGATATTCATAAAAAAAGAAAAAACTCCAAACTCATCACATAGCAAATGCAGGTCCCTGTGAAGTTTGTGGATGCATGTATATAGGCGTGTGTCTGTGTGCTGTGAGTGAGAATATGTTTGTGAGCTTGTGGGTGATGGTGAGTGGTGGGCGTGCTCATGCACAGAGGCTTCAGCCAATGTGCACGTGTCAGAAAGCTCACGAGTGAGTGTTGTGGTGTCTGTGGCCACACGGCCACCTCATCTCCAGGGACCCACACCAAGCGGGTTATCCTTCCCCTCTTTATGAATTCCTAACAAACCCAAGTATTAGAGGAAACAAAAACCTTCAACCCCCATCTGTCCTGCTTGTTTCTGCTTCCCCAGTGCCCCCAGCTCTAGGTTTCAGAGGCAGAGATGGCTTATTAAAGGTCAGCTAGGAGAAGGCAATGGCAGGCCACTCCAGTACTCTTGCCTGGAAAATCCCATGGATGGAGGAGCCTGGTGGGCTGCAGTCCGTGGGGTTGCTAAGGGTCGGACATGACTGAGCGACTTCACTTTCACTTTTCACTTTCACACATTGGAGAAGGAAATGGCAACCCACTCCAGTGTTCTTGCCTGGAGAATCCCAGGGACGGGGGAGCTTCTGTCTATGGGGTCACACAGAGTTGGACACGACTGAAGTGACTTGGCAGCAGTAGCAGCAGTCAGCTGAGCAGGAGGGGAACAGCAGTGTCCCCGCTGTGGGGACCATCCTTTGTGTCCAGTCTGAGGTTGTGACATAGCTTCTGGGTGTCCCTTACACTTGCACTGTCCCCGGATGCCCAGGGTTTCCATTCTCCCTTGTCCCCCCTGGATTCCTCTACTTCTGGTGAGCTGTTCCTGGCTGCAGATTCTCAGGCCTCCCTCCCAGGGAGAGTCAGCCCTCAACAGGGCTGCCTGTGGGGTTCAGAGAGAGGACTGGCTGTGGGGTGATGGGCCTAGAGTCTGGGGGCAATTCCTACCCCTTCTCACCGCCACCCCACTCCCAGCCTCCTCCTGCATTCCCTGCTGTGAGCATCCCTGTTTGGAGCCAAGTAAATTTATGGCATAATCCCACATGGAAATGCTTGGAAATGCTGCCAATTACCATGAAGCCAAGAGAAAGGCTGTCTCGCTGGCGCCCTCCGTGGTCTGCTGTCTGCCGGCTTCCTGCCTTCCAGAAACCACAGGGAGCCAGAAGCCAGCCTTTTGGCCCAGATTGGCGGAGTGGGGCCGTTTGTATAAAACTCTTTATTAGTCTCACCTGGCCTAGAAGGTTTTCAGTGGGAAAGAGTGTCTCCTTTGCATTAAAACTGAACAAACCGGAGAAATGTCATTCCCAGAGTCTGAGCAAAGCCGACAGCTGATGGGATTTATCTAACCGAGATCAGTTCATCAAACTTGGGTAGAGCTGAGCGGCTGGAAAGACCAGGGGAGGCGGGGTGGAATCTGATACAATCGCACTGCTTAAAATGCAAAGGCTCATGGAGATTTTGGAAACACTGTAAGGAGAGGCTCAGTGTTGCCAGGAGGAACGTTTAGAGGCCCTGAGATGGAGCCTGGCAGAATCAGTGGGGGGGGATGCTCCTGCTTTTTGGGGTGAGGGCACAGAAACGCAGGAGGAGGGGGCAGTGGGCAGTCTCTGCTCTGGGTCTTGTCGAGTTGAGTCCTTTAAAGGAGTATGATGCCTGCGCTGAGCAGACTCAGGGGGGATCATGTGACATGGCCCTGCCCTGGAAAACCTCACAGTCTGATGAGGGTGTAGACAGAGACAGAACAACCTGTTGCCTGTCTAGGAACGGAGCAGGGTCTCCATCAGGTGCTGGGAGGAGAGGAAGGTGGGAGAACGTTGTGGCGAAGCAAGCAGGCCACGGAGTCAGTGGGACCTTGGTTCAAACTCCAGTTTCACCAGCAGTTTACCACCGTTTACCAGCTGTGTGCCCTTGGTGAGTCACTTAACCTCTCTGAGCCCCACTTTCCTCACCTGCCAAATAGCTGTAACAGTTCCTACTTCTTAGGGAGTTATGAAAATTGATGAGATACTGCATATAACTTGCTTAGCATTGGGCTTGGTATACAGACGTGCCCACCAGTGGAGCTGGCATCTTACTGGAAGGATCTTGGAAGGCTTCTGGGGTTGAGGGGAGGACACCAGCTGGGCCTTGACGGAGGAATGAGATGGACTGTAGTTAGTGGAAAGGGCAAAGGAAGGTCTCTTATGGAGAGAGACATAGAAGCCTGCTGTCTGCTCATCACTGTCCCCCTGCCCACAGGTCCCCCAGAGGCAGAAGAGGGGCCCAGGGCTAAGAGTGATGGGGCCTCGTCTCAGAAGAACAGCAGCCCTCCCCTCCCCCACCATTCCCATCAGCCCCACCCCCAACCCCCAGCTCTCCCCTCACTCCGTCTCTCTCCCGCACTCCGATGAGGATTTATCAGTTTTTCTGAGATGTGCTTAGCGGGGACCAATTTCCTGCCATCAGTCAGGACTGGTGGCATTTGTAGGGCAGCGTGGAGGCCTGGGGGTGGGGGGAAGGAAACACGTGGTGCTCTGGTGCTGAGTGTTCTATCCTGCCTGCCCTGGGCTGACCTCTGTCCCTCAGGTCTGTCTGCTTCTCCCTCTGGCCCCAGCAAGGCTCTCCCACCCTTAGGATGGAGGAGAAATGGATTCTGTTTCCTGGGGCAGAGAACAGGGCTAGGCTAGTTGGAGGAGCTGAGCCTGGAGAGGTGGCGTATAGTGGGGACCATCGGTTATTAGAGCAGTGAGTTTTGGGTGGGTGGGCTTTCCTGAAGTAGGTAATCAATATTCCGGGTTCATTCAACGCTAGGGCTCTGGGGGACTCAGAGCAGAAATGTGGGGGCTGGTGGTAGATTCCAGCCTCAATGGGAAACTAAGGTGGTGGCTTAGGGGCCCAGGAGGGGGTGACTAGAGGCTGTGACTCAGGCAGTACGGAGGTCCAGGCTGTCCCCTGGCTCAGGAGTACAAGGTGCTAGGGTCCTCTCAGCCAAGGCATGAGCTTTCTTGATTTAGAGGTCTGAGCCGGCCTCAGGCAAACAGCTGGCCACTGCTGACAGCCTCCTCCAGGAAACCCTCCTGCATGCAACCAGGCAAGCAAACCCTTCCTTTGGGCCAGGAGTCCTATCTGGTCTGCAGTGCCTCCCCAAGTCCCTGTTTCCTTAGCTAGACACAGAGCTACAATTGATTGGGCACTATTATACGCCAGGCCCTGGGCCAAGTGCTTGATGTATATTAACTTGTTGAATTCTTTATCAAACTGGAGAGTCATGATTAAAATTACCCCAATTTTGGGGGAGATGGGTTCTAAGAGCCTGGATCATTGCTCACAATCTTTTTTCAAACGTCACCTCCTCAGAGAATTCTTCCGCGTCACCAGTTTGTTCTTTTCCTCCACTCCTTGTCTTTTCCATCTCATCACTTCATTTTCTCCTTGTTTATTGCCTGCCTCCCCTCTTAAAGTGGGGATTCCACAGAAGCGGAAAGGAAACCTTATCTGTCTTGTTCCCGTCCAAGCCCAGAGCAGCACCTAGAAGTGTGCTTTGAATGATGAGTGTTCATTGAGTGAACAATTGAGGGAGTGAAATGAACGAATGCCCCAGGGCTAATTACAGCAAAGCAAGGATTCCAATCAGGAGCAGGTTCAAAAAACACTACCTGCTGGCAGCTCCTGCACCAACGCCACCTGTCATTGTCAAAGGGAAAGCAATGTGTAGAGGGAGGGTGGATGCCTTGGGTCTGGCATCCCAGCAGACCTGTCTCAGCCTGATTCCAGTTCTGGAATAAAGAGCATGAAGTCACAGATGCTACATCCAGCCCCTGTCGTGGATAGCGGAGAGAGATGGAAAATGGCTTCGAGTCTCTGGGGCAGAGGGAGATGGCTGGGCGAGGGATGGTGACCCTCTTTGTATCTATGGACTGGACTGCTCATTTCTTCCTGGCCAGGAGAGCCAGACAAGGATTCATCTGCCATCAAAACTGAGCACAGCTGGGGCCGGTCGGGGGCCTCTGCAGGGCTGGTTACTGCTCCCTAAGTGCAGACATTTATTAGGATCTGGGGTGGGGGAGGGAGTCTATTTGTCTGGGAATGACAGGGATAGGGAGAAGGGCTTTCCGGAGATGAGTGGCAGGAGAGATAAGCCTGATGTGTGACTTTCTGACACTTGGTTGGTTTTAAAATAAGTCCTGGGCCCAGATATAGGATTGACAGGAGGATCAGAGAGGGCCATTTGCTTTCTGCCTTCTGACTTTGAAAAGAGCCCATGAGTCAGGAGACTGGGTCTTAGTGCCGGAGAAGAGAGGTGGCTTTGCCGCGGGTCACCTTGCCCAGGCCGCTGCAGAAGGTCAGGTTCCCAGGCTGGTGTGTTTTGGAATCAGCCCCAGTGATGATAAGCTTTTGGGCTTGCCTTTGCTTCTGTTCTGGGAAGAAGCCTGACTGCTTGGCACTCACAGACAAAGGGACTTGAACATGTTGGACCACTGGCTGTCTTCCACGTGCATCTTCAGATCCACTTTCTGCTCTCTTATCCTGCTCAGTGCTGGAGGAGACTGATCAGTGCAATTCTTCAACAGGCTCTTTTCTCCATTGGCTGGTTGGTTGGTCAATGGGAGGTGTTGGAAGCAGGGAGAATGGGGTCATGGCTTCCATCCCCTACTCCCACCCTCCTTCCCTGCCATGCAGTTGGGAGTGGGTTGCAACCCTCTATGAGGCCATAGCTCCCGCCATGCAGTCTTCTCCCTACAACTGCATCTTCCATGCTCCTCCCTTGCAGCTCCCATCCTTGCAAGCCTAAGGTTCCTATCCCACACCTTATTGATTTCTCTCCATCCTGCCCTCACCTCTGTACACAGTCTGTTCATTAATTTGGGTAACTGGAATGAAACATCTCTTTCCTTTTGGGATCCTGGTGGATCCATTAACCTTGATGAGAAGAAGGTGCTCCCTGGTGGTCCTGTGAATCTCTTGCTTCAACACTGTGTGGAAGGAACAGACCCAAGGCCGCCTCGTCTTCTAGCCTCTGACCACCCTCTGACCTTCTCTCCGGCTGCAACTTCTGCAACCACCTTCTCGGCCCCACCTTGCTTCCTGGACTTGTCCACACAATATTTTGGGTTTACTTCTTATTGCCAAGGGCTTCCCTGATAGCTCGGTAAAGAATCTGCCTGCAATGCAGGAGACCCCAGTTTGATTCCTGGGTTGGGAAGATCCCCTGGAGAAGGGAAAGGCTACCTACTCCAGTATTCTGGCCTGGAGTATTCCATGGACTATATAGCCCATTGGGTTGCAAAGAGTTGGACACGACTGAGCGACTTTCACTTTCACCGTTCTTATTGCCAACCAACCATGAGCTCTGTGGTTTGTCAGAATTATTCCACAACCTTATCAACCCATAACTCCTGGCCTTCTACACCTACCTCTCTCTGGGCTTCTGTTTCAACCTAGACAATGTGGCTCTGGAGGGTATGGACTGTTTGTTCTGGGGGTTGGTGGAGAAGAGGGTGTTGAGCATCTCTTGAAGATGCAAAGCCAGTGAAGGTTATGTGCTCTTTTCCAGGGTGGCCAAAGCTGTCCCAAGATGAGTGAGGTAAAACCCTGGACACCATGGACACTTCTGTGGTCGTGGAGAAGAACATGAACCTTTTGGATCTTCATAAAGCCCTTTTGGATCTTCATACCCGGGTTCGGCCTGTGCAGACCCCCATCTCTGTGACGTCCTGGAGAATCACTTCACAGATGAGGAGGTGAAACTCAGCAAGAAGTTGGGCATCTACCTGACAGACTGGCTGCCGTTGGGCTGGCAAGTGTCCCTTTGAGGGGTCAACCTCAACTCAAGAAGGACTTGGAGCCTCCAGCCCAGCTGCCTTTGAGGGGACCCCATGCATGCCCCTGGTGTCAGGACTTCTGCCTGAACATCTTCCTCAAGCCACTAGGCAGCTTTATAACCACCCAGGAGCCCTCTCCCAAGCCATGGACCAAAAGGAAATAATGAAGTCTTTCATGGACACCTTCTCTCTCCCCTCAGCCCCCTCCACAAAACCCTCCCATGGATAGTCTCCAAACTGGCCATCAGCACAGGAACAACAGAAAGGGGCTTGCTGTCTGGGTTTCCGAAGGCTGCTTTTCTGCCTATGCAGGCTGGGCCAGCCTTGGGGCAGAGGGAGAGACTCACTACTGGGGGTCAGAAAGCAGGGGTGGCAGACCCTCTCTTTCCTTGTCTCTTCTCAGGCCTCGGGGTTCTCATCTGTAATATGGGGGTAATGATAACTGCAGTGACCAACTGCTGGCCCTGGATTAAGAGCTGTATGTGCACATCATTAGCTTTCCCAGAAGCCCTGTGGGGCGACTTCTCTTAGCATCCCTGTTTGACGGAAGAGCAAATTGAGCCTCAGAGAGGTGAAGTGCCTTGTTCAAGTTCACAGTCTGAGCATGATAGCCTGGAATTCAATCTCAGGTTTCTCTATGCTCTTAATCCCTGTATCTTCTCAGCCTACCTTCTTGGGGCATTTGAAGCAATGTCAGGTCCAGTAGCCAGCATGGGGCCTTGGAATCAGCAAAGGATAATTTTCATGAAACCAGTTACTCAGCATGGGGAGAGGCCCAGGTGGTAGAGCTGACTTCCCTTCCCTTCCCTGTCACTCTACAGAGAACTAGACACAGATAACTTTGGGAGGATATCACAGACCCCCTGTTTCTCACCTGGGGGGAGGTACCATTTTTCCTTGCTTTGCATTATGAGAGATCTATTGCCTTCATGGCTCTAACTAGTCATCTACTTGTATCCACATTGGTGTCCTGCAAATTTGCAGCCCTTCCTACTGTAACTCTGGGTTTGGCCATATGACCAGCTTTGCACAATGGGACAGTAAACAACTTGATGTAAGCAGTCGTTTGATAAACTGTTCTCTTGGACCCCTGCCACCCCCATGAAAGCAGTCCAGAGATGGCCTCCTGGGAGATGATGGACTATGTGTAACAGAGTTAAGCCATCCCAGGTGATACCTTCTTAGACCAGCCAGTGTTTAAAGGATCTGTCAAAGATATGTAAGCCAGGTGAGATCAGCCAAGCCCAGACTCATGAAAAATAATAAATGGTTATTTATTTAAAAGCTATTAATTTCTGGGATCTTGGAGATTTCTTCTTTTGAGCCATCTCTGTCTCCACCAGTGTCAGGCCACATCTGGGCTTTCAGTCAGGGAGGTGAGAATAGGATGGATTCTACTTACACCCAATACATGGACAAAGTTCTTCTGGCTCCCCGGGGCCCTCGCTCTGGGGATTCTCAGCATCTTTTCCCTGAGGATTTCCCCTGGCTCCTCAAATCCCTGGACTAACCACAAATGGGATCCTCTTTCTGGCTGCCCCCAGAAAAGGCTGAACATGGCACTGAAGACATGGAGCCCAAAGCAAGATGGTACAGGGTTTCCCACTGGCCCACTTTCCCACTGGAAAAGGGAGAAAGGTTTTCACACCCAAGGTCACTGGGGCCCCCCGTGTCCTTGGGTGAGTAACGCAAGTTGCCCCAGGTCATTTCCCTTCCCCTCACCAACCAGCTTGTCAGCACTAGGTGTTGCCGACGGGAACCTAGCTTGGCGTTTTTTCACTGCTGGCAGCACGCTTCATTGTCCATGGGGGAACTTAGGGACAAATTACAGGCAGGTCACAGCACTCAGAACCACTGGACTAGAGGCTCCTGGAAGGCAGGGACCGTGACTGATCCATCCCCATACCCTATGCTCAGCATGGGGAGGACACGTGCATTTCACTGCCACTGACAGCAACTCAGCTGGTTCCACCATGGCCGCCAGACAGTTTCTCTCTTTGCCCTTCCCTGCCCCTTCTCCTTATCCAGACCATTGCTAATCCTACAGCTCTGAGCAGCTGGCTTCTGTCTCCAGGAGAAAAGCGCAAGGATCTTCCTCCACCCTCCCTCTGCCCTTGGCTCCCTTCTTCATAAACCCTGTTGGGCCTTGCAGAGTTCCTGCCCATCTCTTCACCCTTCCCTGGAGCAAGTCACCATGCAGGCAGCCAAATATCTGGACACAGGTACCTCTGCCCCAGGCCTTTGTCTTCCTAAGGCCATTGATGGCAACCCCATTATCATCACAATTACTTATGGTCCCACTTCTGACAGACAGAGGGGTCACTTTCATTTAAGAAAATTAATTCAATTTAAATTTGAGTAGGTAATAAATTATCATATTTCAAGGGTAGCTACAGTGAAAAATCACCCTCCTTCCCACCACAGCCCAGCCTCCCAGCTCCTTCCACAGAGGCAGCGTTACCAGTGTCTCCTGTGTCCTTCCAGGGACAGTCGTGGCATATAAAGGTTATATGTGGGTATTCACACATATTTTTATAAACTATACTTTCCCCCTCTTTAGTTCGCACATGGTACCATATAATAATAATAATATAGTAATAATAATGGTACCACAGTATCTCAGAGATCACCCCCTAGCAAGACAGAATTTCCTCATTCATTTTTTTTTTTGCGGGGGCGGGGGGTGGATATACTTCACAGACCATGAAATTCAGTGATTTTTAAATATATTCACAAAGTTGGGCAACCGCCACCACTATCTAATTCTGGGACATTTCCATCATCCCCCAAAGAAACCTCAAACCCATTAAGCAGTCACTACTTTTCCTCTACCTTCCAGCTCCTGGCAACCACTAATCAATTTTCTGTCTCCATGGATTTGCCTATTCTGGACCTTTATTGTGAATGGAATCGTATGATGTGTGGCCTTTTGTGTCTGGATTCTTTCACTCAGCAAACTGTCTTCATGGTTCATCCATGCCATAGCATGTATATCAGTACTTTGTTTCTCTTGCTAATAGTATTCTTAAAGCTATACCATATTATGCTTATCCATTTGTCAGCTGATGGATGTTTGGGTGGCTTCGACATTTTGGCTATGATGAATGGTGCTGCTATGAAATTCTGTGTACAAGGTGTTATGGGAACATAGGCCTTCAGTTCTCCTGGGTGTACTTAGGAGTGGAATTGCTTGTCACCTTGTTGTCGTCAATTCCACCTAATATCGCGTTGCATGCATATACCATAATTTATTTAAGCAATCATCTGTTGATGGACTGTTAGTTCCCCTCCCCCTTTACTTATTCACTTTCACTCTTTCAAGCAATGATATGGGGAATAATTTTGTACATTCTCCAATTCACAGATGTCCAAATATATCTTTTTGTAACATTCCCAGAAGTGTAATTGCTGTGCCAAAGGGCATATGCATTTGTAATTTTGATAGATGTTGCCAAATTGTCTGCTCCCCCACAGAGATTGTACCAGAAGCAATGTATGAGACACTCGTTTTCTCTCAACCTCACTGACAGTGTGTTAGCAAGCCTTTTGATCTTCACCAATATGACTGGTAAAAAGTGTACGGGTAGTTAGAAATTTATTTGTTTATTTTGACTGTGCTGGGTCTTGGTCGCTGCGCACGGGCTTTCTCTGGTGGCGGCGAGTGGTGGCTGCCTCCCACGTGGTGTGCAGACTTCTCACTGTGGTGGCTTCTCGTGTTGCGGAGCAGAGATTCTAGAGTGTGCGGGTGTCACTGGTTGTGCTGCGTGGGCTTAGTTGCCCCAAGGCATATGGAATCTTCCCAGATAGGGTTTGAACCTGTGTCCCCCTGCATTGGCAGCTGGACTCTTAACCATTGGACCACCAGGGAAGTCCAAACATTTTTTAGTTGAAATAGAGTTGATTTACAATGTTGTATTAATTTCAGGTGTACAAAACAGTGTTTGAGTTTTATATGCATACTTTTATGTATATACATATATATATATACATTCTTTTTCAGATTCTTTCCCCTCATTTGTTATTACAAAATATTGAATACAGTTCTCTGTGTTATATAGTAGGTCCTTGTTGGTTATCTTTTCTAGATAGTAGTGTGTATATGTTAATCCCAAACTCCTAATTTATTGCTCACCTTGCCCCTTTCAACTTTGGTAACCATAAGTTTGTTTTCTATGCCCATGGGTCTATTTCTATTTGGTAAATAAGTTCATTTGTATCTTTTTTTTTAGATTCCACATTTAAGCATATCTGCTGCTGCTAAGTCGCTTCAGTCGTGTCCGACTCTGTGCGACCCCATAGACGGAAGCCCACCAGGCTCCCCCTTCCCTGGGATTCTCCAGGCAAGAACACTGGAGTGGGTTGCCATTTCCTTTTCCAATGTGTGAAAGTGAAAAGTGAAAGTGAACTCGCCAAGTTGTGTCCGACCCTTAGCGACCCCATGGACTGCAGCCTACCAGGCTCCTCCATCCATGGGATTTTCTAGGCAAGAGTATTGGAGTGGCTTGCCATTGCCTTCTCCATTAAGCATAGCAGATAGGTTTTTGTGTGTGTGTGTGTGTGAGTTTTCTACTATGTTATAGGTCTTGTTCTTATTGATTCACAAGAGCTTTTTATACAAGTGGGAAATTAGCACTTTGTGATAAGCACCAGGTATTTCTCCTCATTTGATGCTTGTCTTGATTTCACTAATGGTGCTTTCTGCCATCCAGGAGTATTCTATTTTTATTAATATATAGCCAGATTTATCAGGGATTTCCTTTGGCTTCTGGGTGTCTTGTCAAAGGACTTTCCCACATTGTTGTGGTTCAGTTGCTGTCATGTCCAACTCTTTGTGACTCCATGGCCTGCAGCACACCATGCTTCCCTGTCCTTCACTATCTCCCAGAGTTTGCTCAAACTCTGTCCATAGAGTCAGTGATGCCATCCAGCCGTCTCTACTGCCTCCTTCTCCTCCTGCCCTCAATCTTTCCCAGCATCAGAGCCTTTTCCAATGAGTTGTTTCTTCGCATCAGGTGGCCAACGTATTAGAGTTTCAGCTTCAGCATCAGTCCTTCCAATGAATATTCACTGGATTTGATTTTCTTTAGGATTGACTGGGTTTGATCTTCTTGCTGACCAAGGGACTCTCAAGAGTCTTCTCCAGCACCAGAATTAATATCATTAAAAAAAATTCCCTTATTATTTCATCTAGGCTACTTATTTCATCCAAAAACATTTCAATCTATGATCCATCCAGAGTTGATTTTAGTATAGGTGTGAGGTATGGAACTAATTTAATATTTTCTCAGTGGCTTCACAGTTGTCCCAAAAACATTGCTGAATAGTTCATCTTCTCCTCAATGCCTTCAATGCTACCTTTCTCATAGACTAAATGCTCCCACGTTTTTGGATTTGTTTTTGTGCTTTCTGTTCTGTTGACACGGTTGTCTGTTCATCAGTCACTACCATATTATTCAAATAACTGTTGTTCTAGGCTATACTTACGTAATTGATAGGGCTAGCCTCTCCTATTACTCTTCTTTTCAGAATATTCCTGGCTATTTTGCATGTTCATTTTCCCACATGAACCTCATTTTTGTTTCATTAAAAATTCCCCTTGGTACTTTCACTGAAACATGTAAATGTTATAAGTTAACTAAGAGAAAGCCAGTATGGCTTTATGATGTCTGCTCTCTGTCCAAGAACGATATGCCTTTCTCTTTGTTCAAGTCATCTTTTGGATACCTTAGTAGCATTTTAGGGTTTTCTTTATAAATGTTTGCTTCATACTCCTAGACATTTTATCTTTTTTGTTGTAATTGTAAATACCCTATGTTCTTCCATTATATGTCTTAACTGGCTTTCATTTTTAAACATGAAGGCCGTTGATATTTGCACGTTAATTTTGTAGCTAGCCACATTATTGAATTTATTGTTGGTAATAGTTTTTGAGTTGATTCTGTTGGCTGTACCAGTTATACATACCTGTCTTCTGCAAACAATGATAATTTTACCCACTCTTTTCAATTTTCGTATAGTTAAGTGATTTCTCTTAATTAATCATATTAGATGCTATTTACAGAACAAAGCCAGTCATAGTGAAGATACTGGATGTCCTAGTCTTGTTCCTGACTTTAATGAGAATGTTTTTAGAATTTCCTCATTTGGGATTAAGATGGAAATAATTTATCATGTTAAGAAGAAGCTCTTTGACTTGTGGTTGGCAAGGGGGTGGGGGAATGGGGGAGGGATGGATTGGGATTAGCATATGCAAACTATTATGTACACAGTGGATGAACAACAAGCCCCTACTGTATAGCAGAGGGGACCATATCAATATCCTGTAATAAACCATGGTGGAAAAGAAGATGAAAATGAATATATGTATGTATCACTGAATCACTTAGCTGTATAGCAGAAATGAGCACAATATTGTAAGTTAACTATACTTCAATAAAATAAATTTAAAAAAGAAAAGAAGCTGTTCTTATTTCATTAAGAATTTTTAACATTAAGAATGATTGCTGATTTTTGCAGATAATTTATGCTTAGATTCTCTAATGTGGTAAATTATATTAACAGATGTCTTGACACTAATGACCTAGTGTTTCTTAAACCCCACTTGATCACAATATATTGTTCTTTTCCTGTGTTGCTGGATTCTGCATGCCACTCTTTTATTTAGAATTTTTACAGAGAGATTAATGTGAAATTGACCTGTCGTTTTTCTGTGTTCCTCCAGTTGGGTATTGGTATTACTATCAGTGCTATGCTCACTTCATAAACATAATCTAGACACTTTCCTTCTTTTTCTAAATCCTGGCACAGTTTTAAACAGCGCTGGAGTGATCCATCCCTTAAAGGTTTGGTGGAACCTGAGGGGCCAACCTCAACCTCCAGCTGGCATCTGGGAAGAAGGCCTCAGTGACTCAGACGATTGATCCAGCAGGACAGTTTCGGTGGAGCCGATCATAAACCTCAGAGATGCAGACTCCCACTTCCTTGGGGTGGGACTCTCTCCCCCACCATTCTGGATCTTCTTGCTGGGCAAGCCTGTTTAAGAATTCCACTGGAAAGGTCACAGCAGAGCTGGTGGGCAGACAGGACCCAGGGAGAGATGGGCTGGATTTAGAGGGGAGAATTTCTTCAGGCGGGGCTCTGTAACAGGGGGGCTGCGAGGGCAGCCTGGGTTCTGGTTATGCCTTCCCTCTCCTCCATCTCTCTCAGAGCCCGCCAGAGAGGAGGTTCACAAGTCGGAGTGTATGTGTCTGTTGTCTGTTTGGGTAGCTAGGTCTGCCCCCGACCTAGCCTCCACCGCAGTTCTCTGCTGTTCTGCCTGTGGGGGTCCAGGCGGCCGTGGTACTTCTGCCGACCCTGGTCGCCCTCCTCTGCAGCGCCTCGTGTCCTGCGACCAGTAGCCGACCGGCAGGCTCCAGTCGTTTCTGTGTCTGCCAAGGACGCATCTTCCCAACACTTCGTAAGCACTACTTTATAAGCTGCGGGGGCTTCTCCCACCTCCGCCGCCTCCTCCCGCCCCCTACTCCCATCCCTTCAGGCCTGCTGGCACAGTTTAATTTCCATTTCTGGTATTTCTCCCCAGCCCGTGACAACCTCAGGTGGAAGCAATTTCACCGTCTTGTAACTCACCGGGTCATTATAATTAGTATCCCGGCGCCCGGGGCGAGGGCGGCAGAAGAAAGGAAAGAAAAGACTCGATCCAGCCAGGCGAAGAGCAGCCTCTGGGGCTGGGGGCTGGGGGCTGGGGTGGCCTTTCCTCCTGCTCCAGCTTGCATCTCAGATTTTGTCAGGACTCTGTGTGCAAGGTGGGAGGTGGGCGAGGAGCCTGCTGGGCCCTGGGTGTACACAGCGGCAGTCTCTGACCTGAGAGAGGCTCCCCTGCCCCCTGAGAGCCCACATCTGAGGCTGGGGGCCACGGTGAGGGCCCTGCAGGGAGAGGCCAGTACCTCCCACACCCCCCTGTGGACCTGGTACCCTAGCATGCCAGCCCTCCCTGCCTCTGGGTCCCTGCAGCCCCAGAGCCAGAGCCCACCAAGAGCTGGTGATGGTGACGGTGGGCACAGCTGGGTTCCGCCCCAGGCACAGCTAGGACAAGTATGACTCTGCGAGAAACAGCCAGGTGGGGGAACAGGACGTGTCAGGGAGCAAGATTTCCCGTCAGGTTGGTCAAGGTGTTTTGGTTGCAAGCAACAGAAATAGACTGACTCAAGAGAGGGAATTTGGGGACTCCCCTGGTGGTCCTGAGCAACTGAACTGAACTGAACTGGTGGTCCGGTGATTCAGAATCCACCTTGCAATGCAGGGGACATGGGTTCGATCCCTGGTCGGGGAACTGGGATCCCACATATGGCGAGGCAACTGTGCCCGTGTGCTACAAGTACTGAGTCCTTGCCCTCCAGAGCCCGCAAGCCACAACTAGAGAGGCCGTGCATCACAGTGAAAGGTCCTGCTTGACACAACCAAGACCCAAGGCCGCCAAATAAACAAATACATAAATATTTTTCAAAAAGAGAGAATTTACGGTCAGGGTGTTGGGCCACCTCAAAGTTTAAGAGGTGACAAAGGAGAACCAGCAGCTTTGAGAGGTCAGGACCACAGGAGCCCCAAGGACCCTGGAAGTCAGAAGAGGTGGGTCTTCTCTCCAGGGAGCAGCTTATTTGCTCAGGAGCTAGCTCCTGGAACTAATGTGACTCAGTTCCCCAGGTCCCCGTCTCTGCTTCCCAGTTAAGAATTCCAGATTCCTCACAGAGGCTGATTCATTCATTCATTTGTTGGTTCATTTGTTCCATAAATATTTATTAAGCCCCTCCTGTGCAACAGGCGGAATTCAGGAAGGTGCTGAAGAGACGGCAGTGATCAAATGAAACTTCTCTTGCCCCTTACATTGTGGGGGGCAGAATCTGATGGCTCAGTTTGGGGTGGGGGTCCATCCTAAGCCAATCAACTGTGGCCAGGTTGGTTTTTGCGAGCCAGGAGGCCACCCCAAATGGATCCTACTACAGTGGTCAAATCGCCCTTTAAGACACACACTGAATGACATTGTAGATAGCAGGAGATGGGCTTAAAAGATGCAAGACTGTGGAGCTTATTCTTGCAGCTAGGTAGCAAGCTTTTGCTCTGGGCAGACTGGGTATCCTCAAGGAGGACACCGGCTATGGCCCATGCTCACGTGGGAGTGGGAGGGGCAGGGGGCTCAGGGAGGGCCAACCGCACCTGCAGCTTTCTCTGTGCCCTGCGCCTGACTCAGCTGGCTGTTACGGGTGAGGATCGGGCACCTGCCTCCCTCCACCCCACCGTCTTCTCTCCTCTGTCCCTGCCTTGGCTGGAAGCTTCAATGGACAGAGGCCAGGCTAGTGGGAGTGGTCCCCATCTCTGAGCACCCCACGTCCCTTGAGGACTCAGTTTGTCCTGTTCACTGCCACTCCCTCCATTCTGCACTCAGCTCAGGAAAAGCGCTCACCCATCTTCCTCCCCTCCAACCCCCTCACCGATTTCGACCTGAGCCCTGGGAGACACGGCTTAGCCATACCTGGTCTCAGCAGACAGTGCCCTGTGCAGACTCCCTGGGAAATTCCCAAATCAATCACTCGGGGCTTCCCACTTTAGACCCAATTCATAAGGTCCTGGGTGACCACCCCTCCTGGGCCAGAGCCTTGTAAGGGGACTGCTTATAATAATACCATTATTCTTCTTAGCCGGGGGCAGGCTGAGCCTTCAGTGAAGCGGGCCTGCCATTAGAACCCTGCAGAAACAAAGTAATAGCCTGCACAGAAAGCCATTTGTAATGTTGCTATAATTCCCATGATTCATTAAACAGGAATGGAAAATGATAACATTTCCCCTGGAAAAAAAAAACTCCTCCTGGAGTCGCATGCTGAGTTCACTTGGCTCAACTATTTTATTGACTAAGCATCTTGTTGTGCTGATGTGAAGAGCATGCAGGCCCAGTGCCGCTTAGTTTTATGTCAGCTGAAATGGGAGCGAGGGGAGCGGGGTCCTGCCGGGCCCGGGGCTTGACCTTGGAAATGGAGCCGCTGCCCCCACTTGGGTGCCCAGTCTGGCATCTCCCGCAGGCCTGGGGCCCTCTGGGGCTGAGGGTCCATTTGACTGAGGGCTGTGCTGCATCGTCCCCTGGTGGGCAGAATGGAAAGGCCTGTTAGGCCTGGGCCTGAGCTGGGCGCTGGCAGCGTTCAGCCTGGAGCCTCCCTGGCCCTCGTCACACCTATGGTCTGTGACCCCCAGATGCCTGCCCATCCCTCCTTTTCTTTATATGGTCTCAGACCACTCAGCGCCCCATTAGGGATCTGGTTGTTGCCCATTACTCACCAGTTGGCCACCAGGCTCCCCACCAGGGGTCTCTGCCAGAGAGGTCTCCTCTCCCCTCCACCACGGCTGCCCAAACTCAGGCTCACCATCTCCTGCCGCTCAGCCAAGTGACGGCTGGCTGTCCCGTGAAGTCCCTGTCTTGAGCCTCTCCTTCTGCAATGAGGTGTCCACAGTGTGGCTGGAGTGATTGTTCTAAGCGGTGACTCGGACCCTCTTCATGCTGTTTCTCGGAATCTTGGTGGGCTTTCCTGGGATCACACCCAAATGCCAAGGCAGCCTCAGTCAACCTTTCCTGCTCCACCTCCAGCCACCCTACCCTGGCCCCACCATGTATTGCAGGTTTTAGCAGCCCTCAGGATCACTCAGGGTCCCCAGGCCACAGGGTGTGTGTTCACCATTTTCTGTGCTGTTCCCTCAGCCTGAAGAGTGTGAAAGTGTTAGTCATTCAGTCATGTCTGACTGTTTGCAATCCCAAGGTACCCTGCCCTTAGGCTGTGCAACCCTAAACCTCATCTTTTTCTCCTCTCTCTCATACCCAGCATCCCCAAATCTGATCTGTCACCAAATCTGTTGCCTCTGATTTCCCAGTATATCAAGAATCTGACCATTCCCACCAGCCTTATCCCAGGGGCTCATCACGGGGCACCCTGACTCTGCCCTTCCTCTCCCTATTCCCGTCTACCATCCACATATCCGAGCGCACTGTTCCTTTGATGAAAACCCCTTCACTGGCTTCCCATCTCACTTAGAGAGAAAACTGCTCTCCTCACTTTGGCCTTGAGGATCTCACACACTCTGGCCCCCATGGCCTCCCTGACTTCACTTCCTACTCTGCTTTAGCTGCACTGGCTTCCTGGCTTTTTCTTGACCACACCAAGCATGCTCCTGCCTCAGGGCCTTTGCTCTTGCTCTTCTCTTGTTCTGCACCCCTCCCACTCCCAGTTCTCTGTACCTTCTCAGGGATACCTTTCATAACTTTCCTCTTTAAAGCTGCAAACTTCCTCTTTCTCTAGCACTTCCTACTTCCTTCTTTCCACTTTATTTTTCTCCATAGCATGCATCACTGACACATTTTGTGTATTTTTTTAAAATTTTATTTTTAACTTTCTCTCCACCAGACCACAAGCTCCATGAGGGCAGGTATGTTTTGCTGAGTTTTCTGTTTTATTTCTGTGTGCCCAGTGTGGTGTTTGAATGCAATAGACAAGCAAAAAACATCTGTGGGATACACAAGTCATGCTAACTTCCTACTCACTCAGCTTTCCCTAACCCCCTCCTGGCCCATCAGACTGAAGAGATCACCCACTCCTCTATGTTCCCAGAGGACTTCGTTCAGACCTCCGTTAGAGAAAAGGCCTGTATGTTGTGTTCATTCGGGGCTTGATTTCTCACCAGAGGGGGATGCCAAAAGGACCGGGCTCTCTTGTTAGTGTTTGGCCTGTGGTGGGCTCTCCGTATACACCAGGGGATTTATTTTTCATACATTGTTCCTTCTCACTAGTCCTCCCAGCTCAGCAGAGCCAGGCCTGTCCCCATGAAGAATCCGAGCCCTGGAGCGGAGGAGACTAACTGGTGTCAGCAGCAGCGCCAGGAGGGAGCCCTCGTCTCTCAGGTGATGGGGCCTGGCCCTCTCTGCTGAGTGTGGGACAGGGCACCATGGGCCTCCTGCAGAGCCTGGAGGAGGCTGGGAGCATCTGAGCTGGTCACGGTCAGTAATTTGACCAGTGTGGCCCCAGCCCCCTGGGCCATGATGTTCCCAGCATCTCCTGACTCAGAAACTGCTTTGAGACACTCACAACCCACTTTGGTGAGTGACCTTCCCGGAAGTGGAACTGAGCAGAAGCTTTTGAGATCACATTTGCCTCCTCACACTCACTGTAATGAAAGCCGAGGCTTAGGAGTAGGGAACAGGACTCAGAAATGGAGATCCCAGGCCCGGTGGGCCAAAGGGAGCAGAGACTGGACAGATGCACCCAACATTTCTCTTGCTGGACTCTGTCTTGCCTGACCCTGGGAATGCCCGGAATCCAGCATCCTGACCCTGTGCCAGCCATGAACCCTGGGCAAAGGTGCAGGGACCGTGTTCTCTGCAGAGCCAAGCAAGCCCTGACTAGGTGCTCGGATGATGTCTGATGAACTTGCAGGAATAAAAGCTGGTTTTTGGTCAGTGCTAGAGTGAGCTGTACTTTGTGATCTTGCTAGGAAAGTCGTTTAGCTGCTCCTTGAATAGTTCCTATGATGGGGAGGTCACTACCTAATCAAGTTTCAGATTTTAGTTTGGTTTTCTAGAAGTCGACCCTGAAGCAAGGATTCAAGCACACCTAGCTTACTGGGGAAGTGACTTGGAAAATAATGGTAGTGGGAAGGTAAGCGAGACAGGGAAGGGAAAGGAGCCAGTGGAGAATGTGAGGTGAACAGGCTGCTGTTACAACTAGAGTGTAATTCTGCTGCAGACAGCATAGAACATGTCTCCAAGTTATCCCAAACAAGGATGAAGAAAAGGGGTTGTTTATCCACCAACTGCCACCAGTCATTGGCTGTCAACAACTTTGGACACTTCCAACCAGCCCTGTGTATGGTCTGAGCATACTCCCGTATCCAGGAAGAGACGCATAGATGTTGGCAGTAAGCTGGGGGAAATGTGGGCAGGATTCCATTGCACAATCGATCCCTTCAGACTTTTGCATTTCTCCTTAGGGCACTGGTACCCTGGGTGGCGCGTCAGCCGTTCTCTGCCTCAGCACCTCATGTCATTGATTCTACCCCCACAGCTCCGTTCCCTTCTCTCTGGCTTTCTGCCCCCCCCCAGTCCAGGTTGCTGTTCTCTGTCACCTCTGCATCCGACTTCCCAGCAGTTTTCTTGACTCCTGTCTCAGCTTGCCCCAGTCTTTTCCCCTTCACAGCTGCCAGCATGAGCTTTGCAAACTCCCCTGTCACTGAACTTTCCATGCAGTACAGTATTTCATGTGTTGACATTACCTGCTTCTGTCTTCCGTCATGAAATCTAACTCTTCCTTCAGAGTCCAGATATCACCTCCTCCATAAAGTCTGCAGGGATTTTCCCAGTGGGAAGGACTCTTTGTCTACTCTGTGCTGTCACAACCTTTGGAGCTTCTAGTAACATTTGTATTTCTGTAAACACACACACACACACACACACACACACACAAACCTGACCACTTACCAGGCCTTAAGCCAGGGGCCATCCACATGCTTTACTCTTTTAATGTATATATTAAAAAATTAATAGTTTGTTACTGTTGCTGAGCAATACAACAAACACACAGAAAAGTATGTCAAGTGTGAATGTATAATACAACAGGCAATTATAAAGCATCCAGCATGTCAATACCACCCAGGCCAAGAAATAGGATTTATTTCATTGATGAGGCAACACGGCCCAGGGAAGTAAACTATTATCCCCTGCTCACCCAGTCCATAGTTGGGAGAACTGGAATTTGAACTTGAGATCATCTGACCCAAGTGCACATTTCACGGCTTCCTCACCTATGACTAGGGTGGTCAGATTTAGCAAATAAAAACATAGGATGCCCAATTTATTGTGAGTTTCAGATAAACTTGACTAATGAGTATAAATGTGTCCCAGATATTGTATGGGACAGACTTATAGCAAACGTTACTTGTCATTTATCTGAAATCTGAATTTAGCTGGGCCTCCTGTATTTTACCTGGCGACGCTGTGGCCCGCATCTCTTGGTTTCTCTTGTATGGTAGTGATTTAAGTCAGTGTCTCTCCTCTCTTTGGGGGATGCTCTTGCATACGGGGCGGATTTTTGCCTTGTTGCTTATATACATGCCACACTAGGCTCAGAAGGTGCTCAGAAAATGCCACTTGGTGTGGTATGGACACTAATTGTTATCCCCAGGCAAGACTCTGGGCAGTTTCTGCTAAACGTGGCCCTGCCTCCTTTCTGAGTAGACCTTGGGTGCTTTGGAGAAAGGATATGAAGAGCAGTTGGGTTCCCCTGTCTTCTACCCTGATCCATGCTCTAGCTCTGTCTGCCTGCTTCTGAGACTCAGGACCACCCTTGGAGGACCAAGTGGGATGGAAGGACCCAGAGTCCCTGAGCTGAATGTGGTTGTTCCACCTAGGCCTCAGGGTCTGTGAAGAAAAGGGTACTGTTCCCATTTTACAGATGAGGAAACTGAGGCTCAGTAGACTAGGTGACTTGCCAGAGGCCACATAGCTGGTTTGTTTGTGTTTGTTTATATTTTAAAGGGATTTTTCACAACTTGATGGCAGTCAGGTTTAGATCAGTTCTTTCTGACTCCAGCTCTATCTAGTTCCTCCCCACCTCCCCATGGCCCATGCTGGGACTGTGGATTCCAGCTTACATAGAGCCCTTCTGGTGAGAGGGCTGAGTCTTCGGCAGGAGGTGGGTGGGGGAGAGGGGAGAAATGGAGGCCCCTGTCATAGGCATAGGTGGAGGGGGTCTGAGGACCTTAGGCTGGCATCTCAGTCACAGACACTCTAGGGACCATCCTGTCCCTCCCCTGCTTCAGGGAAGACCACTCTGCCAGGATAGGCAAGAAGCTGGTTGGAGGGCTGGCACTCTTGCTGTCGATGTTTTAGGGCAGACCCCAGGCTCAGGTTGCCATTGCCTCACTCCTATTTCACCTCATTAACCAAGAAAGCAAGTCATCCATCAGCTGCTGCTTAATGTAGATCTGGACCAGTTGCAACCAAGTCCTTGTGTCTTGACTTTCCAGCTCTGTTAGAGCTGAAGACCCTCAGGGGCTTATGTCTGCTCCCCGGGACAGCCACCTACCAGATTCAACCCCAATGTCAACCTCAGTCCCTGCGCCGGTGCCAGCTCCTTCTCCAGCTCCAACCTCAGCCCCTCCCCAGCTCCATCCTAGTCCCAGCCCCAGCCCTAGCCCCATCCCTCTCCAGGCTTTAGAGTCTGAAGGTACGAGGGAAGTATCCTCGGGGCCCTGGGCTCAGATTTAGCTTTCTCCGGGTTCACCTGAGTCCTGGCTTCTCTCCTCGGCCCTACAAGCACAATATCCATGCCTGAAAATAGGGGACTCCTGGGTCATCCTTGGAAGGGCCTGTCTGGGAACATTGAGACTGTGTCTAGCCAGCTCTACTGGGGGCTCTCAGAGTCCCAGCCTTCCCTGGGAGCCCAGGGCCTGGAGCTGCTCCAAGGGCCAGCCCTCCTCTGCAGAAGTCTGCCCTTTGATATTGCCGAGGACCAGTGTAGCATGTGGACCTTGGAGTGACTCCACATACATATGTGTAAACCTAAATGTGTGCATATACATGTATATCTGCACAGGTGTTTTCAAGTGTGCCCCTGAACCTGCACTTCTTGGAGCACACCCGGGGTTATGTCTGCTCGTGAGCCCTGGCTGCAGGAAGGACGTGCACAACCTGGAGTGTGCCCAGAGGAGTGGGCATCTGATGGGAGGCCTGGGGAAGATGCTCAGCACCATGGACAGCGGGCCTAGCGGGTACTAGCTCTGTGTACGGAGGGTGGTACTCAGCTCAGGAGTCGGCGGGGGTGTGTGTGTGGGGTGTGTGTGGTGGGCTGTGTGTGTCTTGGGCAGCTACCACTGCAGCCTCCCCCCCACCCCACCCCTAGTCCTGGGCTTTCCCCTGGTAATCAGAGGCCATGAAATGAGGTGTTTCAGTTTCCTGAGCCAGAAATGGGCAAACCGCAGAGAGAGCGATTTACTTTTCAGATACAGCTGCTCCAGCTGGAGGCTTTATACCTGAGCGGCCACTTCTCCCGTCCTCACTGCGAGGCTGGCTGGCTTGATCCCAGGAGACCTGGGCAAGGTTGGGAGTCACAACCTCCAGATCATCCTTAACCCCCAGGAAAAGACAGGGTGGAAGTGCCACCCCACCTCACCTAGTCCCCACACCTGAGGACTCAGTCCCTTCACAGAGCTGGCTGGGCCTGCGGCTCCTGCTCCTCGCCTCATCTTGACTCACTCAGGCGACAAGCACTTATTAAGCATTTCCCTTGATTTAGGTGTCTTTCTAGGAGTTGGGGAATGCCACATAAGAATTCTTGCACTCCTGGAGCCATCATTCTCAAGACAGGGGAGCTGGACCACAAATGTTAATGAGTAAAATAGAGAGTGTGTGAGATGTGATGAGTTCCATGAGAAAAATGAAGCTGTGACAAAGGGCAGGGGGTGGGAAGGGTTGTGATTTTAATTAGCTTGGTCCAGGGAGGAGATACATGAGCCAAAGCCTGAAGGAGAGGAAGGCATGACTTGTGCGGGGAGGGGAGGACCGGGTAGGGACTGCAGCTTCCCCAGATTCAAGGGCACATGGTAAGGGGAGACCCTTCCATCAGGGGCTTGAGTCTGGGAGGGAGTTATAAAAATCAAAGACCTGTAGATTCATCATCTCACTGCTGCTTATTATTGTTTCTTTAAAAAAATATTTATTTATTTGTCTGTGCCGGGTCTTAGTTGCAGCATGTGAACTTTTAGTTGCAGCATGTGGGATCTAGTTCCCTGACCAGGGATTGAACCCAGGCCGCCTGTATTGGGACTGCAGAGTCTTAGCCACAGGACTAAAGGAAGTGGCTAAGGGAGGTTCCATCACTGCTGTTTATGGAGTCCTGTTAGTGGGCCAAGTTCTAGGTGCTTCCACATTGCATTTCAACTATCTCACAATAGGCATGGGATGTTGGCACTAGGCTCATTCCCACTGAATGGATGAGGAAACGGAGGCCAGGGAAGTCACGTGAGTATCTGAGGTGACACACACCATGACCGAGCCTTGATTGGAGCCCAGACTGGTCACACCTCAAATTGCATACTCTTGAAATTTCAAAGTCTCTCAAAAAATGGGAACAAAGTGCCTATTAGCTATTAAACCTGGCCTTACTTAAGGGATATTTGAATCCAGTCTTCCAGGGTTTCCTCTAGAAGGTAGCCTCTGGGTCAGAGCCTTCTGGGAGATGTCTCCTTCCTGAATTTCCCTTGTCTCTACACTTAGGGGATACCAGTTTTCCCCAGATCTAGACACCCATGGGCTGCTTGGAGTCTCCATGAGTCTGCATCAAGTTCTGTCTACCATTCTTCCTCCACCAAGAAGTCTTCCCTGATTGAGCCCTTGACATCTGGTGGCTGTCTCTTTCTCTGCCCAGTCCTGACACTGAGTAGCTCTTAGTCTCATTTCCCTAGTTTGTCTCCTGTAATGCGCTGGATTGTGTCTCTCTCACCTTGCAATTCATATGTTGGAGTCTCAAGTCCCCGGTACTACAGAATGTGATTGGATTTGGAGACAGGTCCTTTAAGAGGTGGTCAAGGTAAAATGCGGTCATGTGGGTGTCGTTAATCCAATATAACTAGTGTCCTTGTAAGAAGAGATTAGGACAGGGACATACACAGAAGGAAGACCGTGTGGAGACACAAGCAGGAAACAGTCACGTATAAGTCAAGGAAAGAGGGCTTAGAAGAAACCAAACCAGCTGATACCTTAATCTTGGACTTCCAGCTTCCACAACTGTGACATAAAAAGTTTCTGCTCTTGGGCTTCCCTGGTGGTCCAGTGGATAAGAATCCACGGGTTTGATTCCTGGTCTGGAAAGATTCCACATGCCGAAAAGCAATTAAGTTTGTGAGCCATGACTGTGAACCTGCATTCCAGAGCCTGGAAGCTGCAACTGCTGAGCCCACACACCTAGACCTTGTGCTCTGCAGCAAGAGAAGAGACAGCAGCGAGAAGCCCTGCAGCGAAGAGCAGTCCCTACTCGATGCAACTAGAGAAAGCCCGTGCACAGAATGAAACAAATAAAAATTAAAAAAAATTTCTGTTGTTTAAGTTAGTCTGTGGTGCTTTGTCATAGCAGCTCTAGCAGACTAATACACCTCCTTTCCCCTTTTATAATTCCCGATGTGGATGGGAGAGCAGTGCCTCTGCCCTGCCAGGACAGTACCAAGCTTCCACCTGGTAATTCGTGGCCTGGATCCCAGGGAATAGAGGTCAAGGTTGCTAGCTCGCCTTAGCCGCAGGCCACGCTGACATTCCCATTCACAGACAGCCCGTCAAAGCAGCCTTTCCCACAACTGACACTGCAATATGCAGCTCTTCCGCCACGCTGCCCTTCTGACACACAGGCATCCCGCTCCCCTGTCATTCTGAGCTGTCGGCTGTCCGCCTCGCTTACATTTTGCCCCTGAGAAAGTCCGCGGAACTGACACTCAGAGGCAGAGATTGGCCTCAGTCCTGCTCCTCCCTGGCCACGTTCTGCCACGCTGACAGTTGGCCCCGTGGACATTTGCGGCGCTCGGTTAAACTGACCCCTCCGCGTGCTGACCTTCCTTCCTGTCAAAATGTCAGGGCTGGTCAGCCTTCTTCGCTCAGCAGCTAATGAGAGTTCTGTGTATTTCTTTCTTTCTCTGAGTGTCTGTGTAGTTATGTCTCTGTCTCCCCCGCCCTCCACCCCCTGACTTTGTTCTGTTCATCCTCACCTGTACCCCTGAGCACTGACCTTGCCCCATGCAACCTCCTCCCGATCAGACCCCTGACCCCCACTTTCTCCCCACTGATGTCCGATACTAACAGCTTCCGTTTGACCCAGATTAAACTAGACAAATTTCAGGCCAACCTCACCACCTTCTGGGGAGGCACTGGCTTCCTGTGATATACTGATATATAAGCCCCTGTTGAGTGCGCCGAGGGTCATGTGAGCCACCCCTGGCAACAAGGGAGGCCTTTCTGCGGTTCGGCATGACCTGTTGAGCTGTTTTTACTCGCAGCCCTACTGATACCAAGTATGTGGGGTCTTCCAACACCAAAACCAATTCTCTGATTCTCCAGCACCAGCTGTGTGTCCAACCATTCAATTGGATTCTGACACTAAATACCCAGAATTAGCATCAGACCCCACAAGTTCGAGGGTTCATCCCACAAGACTTGTCCCCTCTCCTACAGAGTGTTGTTGCTGTTGTTCAGTCTCCCGTGTCTGACTCTTTGCGATCCCATGGACTGCAGCACACCAGGCCTTCTTTGGATACTAGTTGCCAGGTCCCGGCTTCCTGTACTTCTGACTGACTGGCCATAAATTAGGGGTTCCGGTAATCCCTCGTCAGGTCTGATAATTTGCTAGAACAGCTCATAGAACTCAGAAAACCACTTTATTTACATTTACTGATTTCTTACAAAGGACGCAATGCAGGAACAGCCAAATGGAAGAGATGCCCAGGGCAAGGTATGGGGAAGGGCCTTGAAGCTTCAGTACCCTCTCTGGTCTTGTCACCTTCCCAGCATCTTGATTCAGCAACTCAGAAGCTCTCTAAACCCAGTTGTTAACCTCCATGTCATTATGTAGATGTGGTTGATTTTGACCAATGCAATCTCTAGACAGTCTCCCCTCCCTGGAGGGGAGGAGTCTGTGTGGAGGTGGGGCTGAAAATTCCAACCCTCCAATCTTGCCTAGGTCTTTCAGCAGCCAGCCCCGCTCCTGCAACTCTCTAGGGACCCCCAGCCACCAATCATCTCATTACCATACAAAAGTCACTCAATACTCTGGAGATGCCAGTGACTTTAAGAGTTGTGTGCCAGAAACCAGGACAGAGCAAATATTTATTTTGTATTCTATCATACCCCTCATACCCATGCACATGAGCAATTTCAACAAATACCCTTTGTCCCTAAAGTAGTGAATGAGTCTGTCTGCTGCTGCTGAAAGATCCCCAAGCGGCCCCTTTCCCTGTGCTAACTTCCTTCTGTTCCGTTCCGTTCTGTCGCTCAGTCGTGTCCGACTCTTTGCGACCCCGTGGACTGTAGCCTACCAGGCTTCTCCGTCCATGGGATTCTCCAGGCAAGAATACTGGAGTGGGTTACCATTTCCTTCTCCAGGGGATCTTCCCGACCCAGGGATCGAACCTGGGTCTCCCGCATTGGAGGCAGACGCTTTAACCTCTGAGCCACCAGGGAAGCCCGCTGACATCCTTAGCCCTTTCTTATTCCCTCTACCCATCCCTACAACTCTGGGAGTCCCAGGTTTGGAACTCAACTACTTCGTGTACTAACTGTGTGACTTTGGGGAAGCCCCCCCTGTTTCTGAGTCTCAGAACCAGTCCCATCCACAAGATGGTACTTATGGTGCCCACTCCACAGCGTTGCTTTGAGGGGCCAGCTGGACACGTGTGTAAAGCACTGAGGGGGGCCGTGGCGTAGAGTGGGTGCTCAGTGAACAGGGTGGTGGTTCAGACCCTGGACTCAGATGCTGCAGCTCAACTCCCCAGGTTTACCTCTAGGTACCACCACTTACTAGCTGTGTGACCCTGGGAAAGTTGCTTAACATCTCTGGGTGTTTCATGTTCAATGGATGTATCTATGGTATTTACCTCCCAGAATTACTGTGAGAATTAAATGGCTTAATGTGAAAAGGGCTTAGATCAGTGTCTGTCATGGAGTAAATTTTACACATGTTTTAATTTTTTTTTTCTCTCAGCTGCTTTCAAACTTTATTAATTATAGTCACCATGTAGCACAGTAGATCCTTAGAACTTATTTACCTTAAAACTGACATTTTATATGCTTTGACCTTTATCTCCCCATTTCCCCTCCCTCCTAGCCCCTGGGATCCACCATTCTATTCTCTGTTTCTATAAATTAGTTTTTTTTTTTCTCTTTTAGATATTACACATGTAAGTGATACCATATAGTATTTGTCTCCCTCTCGCTGGCTTATATCACTTGGCATAATGCCCTCCAAGTTCATCCCTGTGGTCGCAAATGTCAGGACTCCCCCTTTATGGCTGAATAACACCCCACTGTGCGCGTGAGCGTATCCAGTCTTTATCCATTCATCTGTTGCCAGAGCTGTAGGTTGTTTCCATATCTTGGTTATTGTGAAAAACGTAGATTCTATACAACGTTTAGCTATGATTGGTCATATTATTATTAGTTATATTACATCGTATATATTACTAGTTATATAGTTTTATATAGTTACTCGAGTGTTAGCTACTGTGACTCAGGCTTCCTCCAGGTGACACCACGTTGGTGGAATCATTTTACTCACTAACGGCTCAAGCATGCTCTGTTCCTCTTTGTCAATAACAGCACCACTGTCCTGCCATAGTGCTCCACGTTGCCCCTGTCCCCTCTGCCTGGGTGCCCTGCCCATTGTCACCTGGATAGTCCTCCGCCTGTTTCTGGTGGCAGGACACAGGCTACTGCCTTCGGGAAGCCACTCTGAGCCCTTGATAAGCCGGTCCCTGTTACACGCCTTTGTGAGATCACATGCCTTGTGCCCATTGCACTGATTACAATCGCTTTACCTCTATTTCTGTGATTGTCTGATTCAAGTCTCTCTGCTTCCTTGACCATAAACTCGCTGAGAACATGGATGTGTCTGTCCCTTTGCCCATCTTTTTACTCTGAGTGCCGATACTTTGTAGGCGCCCAAAACATATCTGCTGATCGGAAGACTCAATAAATGAGTGAATGACGGACTGCCTGGAGGTTCAGTGCCACCTTCCTCCTCCTTGCGCTCCTCGGCCCCTTGGTTGGGCTCCCTCTGCGTGGGGGCTGCATGGGAGCTCGGCCTTCAGTCCTGTCTCTAACATGACTAAGCGACTGAACTGAGCTCCAAAGATGGGAGGAGAGACAGAGGAGCAAACAGGACTCACAGAAGAGCACACAGGCCAGAAGCAGCGCCTCCAGGGATTCCCCACGTCAGTGCTTTCAACTCTGCGTGAGTGGCAGACAGTCTCTTTCATCCTAAGGTGGCCCCTCCTCATGCCTCTCTTCCTGCTTTCCTTGCCCACCTTCTCCTGCTTAATCTTCTGACTTCAGATGTTCTCCAGTAGGGCTCTGTCTTTCCAGAAGTGTCTCGGGGTGGAAGGAAGTCTCTGGGGGCCTTGGTTCCACCTTTCAGTCTTGAATTGAAATTTTGAGCACAGTGCGTGTTCCAAACATCACTGCGGTGCTTGGGACGGGGTTGATCGCAGAGACTCTGGAGCCTTGCCTGTTGGTGCCAGCTAGTCCTGATTCCTGTGTCCCTCCGGGTTGTCTGGGCTTGGGGTCTAGTCTCCTTATCTACCCACATTGTGGGATTGAATCTCCACACATGGCCTCACACAGAGTTGTATTTGTGGACAAGCAGCTTTGTGTTCCAGCTCTGCCACCAACTTTTTGACCTTGGGCAAATTTTATCACCCCCGCAAACCTCTGTTGCTTCACTTAAACTCATACTTGGCTCATTGTGAGGATCTGTCTAGCAGAGAGATGTTGAGGGATGTTTGCAGACAGTGAATAATGGAGCCATTTGCCTCCATCTGATGCTTGCCCCAGGCCCTCCGACACCGTACTGGCCTCTGGCCACCTTCTCCTCCTTCTCTCTTGCCCCAGGCCCTCCGACACCGTACTGGCCTCTGGCCACCTTCTCCTCCTTCTCTCTTGCCCCAGGCCCTCCGACACCGTACTGGCCTCTGGCCACCTTCTCCTCCTTCTCTCTTGCCCCAGGCCCTCTGACACCATACTGGCCTCTGGCCACCTTCTCCTCCTTCTCTCTTGCCCCAGGCCCTCCGACACCGTACTGGCCTCTGGCCACCTTCTCCTCCTTCTCTCTTGCCCCAGGCCCTCTGACACCGTACTGGCCTCTGGCCACCTTCTCCTCCTTCTCTCTTAGACCTGGCACCGTCCTCATCCATGTCCTGGATCCTGCCTCCTCCATCGGTTGAGTCCCCATCCGTCAGACTGGATGTTCCAGTCTGTTATTTTGTGGACAAACCTGTTTATGTTTTTGTACTTACAAAACAACTTCCCCCAACCATGAAGTCCGTTGATCACGGCACTTTCTTCTTCACACACATGGCTTACCTTCCCTTTCATGATCAACTTTTGGAAGGAATAGTCTAAGCACAGTGAACTCCAATCCTGGCTCTACTTGCAGTTGTATGCCTTGGCCAAGTTCCTGTATTTCTCTGTGCCTCAGTTTCCTCATCCGTAAAGTGGGGCTAAGAATATTTACCTTACAGGAATGTTAGGAGGGTCAGGTGAGATAATCTGCATTGAGTACCCGGTGCAGTCTGGCGCATAGTAAGAGCTAATTAAATAATTAGTGGCTATTTTTATGGTTTTGATAGTCCTGTGTCCCACATTATTCATGTATCCAAGCTACAGCTTGACTCCCTCCCCTACCTGAACAAAACCCTCTCTGGGTTGACTCACTAGTGATTTTGCAATAGACATTCCCTACTTCCCATCCCAGGCAGCCTCCCAACTTCTCTGCAGTCTTTGGCACTGGCGTGGGAATTATCAGGGCCAGGCGGAAGGCTCCAAAAGTCCTGCAGGGGAATGTCAAACTTCGGCCAGTGGAAAACTCATGGGATAGCCCCACGATGAGTGGAAGGGCTGATGCAGGTCTTGTCATATCCTTGGTGTCAGTGTTTGTTGAATGAATAGAGCCTCTCTGTCAGGAGGGGCTCTGAAAGTGTAAGGAACAAGATTTCATGAGCTCCAGAGTGTTTGGAAATTGTGCAGGGTGGAGGGTCAGTCATTTCAAAGGTGATCTAAAAAAATCTGGACTGGCATCTCCTTGAGGGCAGGCATCATGTTTTAGGTGACTAGCACAGAGTAGTATCCACAAGTTTCTGTTATATACACAGGAATGGGGGTGAATGGGTCCCATGGAATCAACACGCAGCCCCAGTCTATGCAGTTATGACAAGGAACAGGGGGTTAACGCTTCTGTGGGGCGAGCTCACAGCTCTGGCTCTGCAGTTCTGGGGAGGACTCTTCTTCCTTTTTAGCTCAGGCAGCCTGGCTCCTGCATTACACAGAGGGCCTGGTTTGATCTCTTATTTATTATAGAGAATATTCTCTGTTACGGTGAGCACAGGGGATGGGGAATTTTAGGAGCTTGAGTTTTCACTGATTTTGCCAGCCTGTTGGGCACCCTGGCACCTCCATGGCCCCTCTGGTACTGCATTCTTTCACTCATTCATCCTTTCCTTCCTCCGGTGGCCCACCATGGGCCAGGTCCTGAGCCAGGCGGAAGGGAGGCAAAAAGAAGAAACATGAGAACTGTCTGTGCTAGGCTAAATATTAGCCCCCATCCGTCTAGTCACAGCTATGGTTTTTCCAGTAGTCTTGTATGGATGTGAGAGCTGGACCGTAAAGAAGGCTGAGAGCCAAAGAATTGACGCTTTTGAATTGCAGTGCTGGGGAAGACTCTTGAGAGTTCCTTGGGCAGCAAGGAGATCAAACCAGTCAATCCTAAAGGAAATCAACCGTGAATATTCACGGGAAGGACTGATGCTAAAGCTGAAGCCCCAATACTTTGGCCACCTGATGAGAAGAGCCAGTTCATTGGAAAAGACCCTGATGTTGGGAAAGATTTAGGGCAGGAGGAGAAGGGGATGACAGAGGATGGGATGATTGGATGAATAACAACTCAGTGGACATAAGTTTGAGCAAACTCTGGGAGACAGTGAAGGACAGGGAAGCCTGGCATTCTGCAGTCCACGGAGTTGCAAAGAGTCAGACATGAATTGGCGGCTGAACAACAATCCTCAGAACCTGTGAGTGTCATCTTATATGGCAAAATGAACTTTGCAGATGTGATTAAGTTAAGGATCTTAAGCTGGGAGATCATCCTGGATTATCCAGGTGAACCCTAAGTGTAATCACAACTGTCCTTACAGATAGAGGCAGACGGAAATTTGGCACAGAAGAGAAGGTGATGTAAGCAGAGATTAAGTGATGCTCTTGCTCTCTGAAGATGAAGGAGGGGGCCACAAGCCAAGGAATCCAGGTGGCCAATAGAAGCAGAAGAAGGCTCCAGAAAAAACCGGCCTTAGCTCAGTGAAACTGATTTTGGACTTCTGACCTCCGGAACAGTAAGAGGATAAATTTATTTTGTTTAAACCCCTCAGTCTGTGGCAACTTGTTACAGTGATAATGCATGGCCTGGCGTGCTCAGTAGTGTCCAACTCTGCGCCACTCCATGGACTGTAGCCCGCCAAGCTCCTCTGTCCATGGGATTCTCCAGGCAAGAATACTGGAGTAGGGGTCCATTTCCTACTCCAGGGGATCTTCCTGACCCAGGGTTTGAACCTTAGTCTCTTGCTTCTCCTGCATTAGTAGGTAGATTCTTTACCGTTGCGCCACCTGGGAATCCCACGGTGGTAAGGTAATAGCAAAGTAATATACTGCCCTAATGTATTCAATATCTAGGGGTGGAAACGGACACCTTCGCACAGGGATAAGTGTGATAAAGGGATATAATGGAAGGGGAGGGGTGTGACAGAGGCTGTGGCCCCGCCTTGGTATGGGAAAGGTAAGCCTCGGAGGAACTGCTTGCTGAGCTGGATCCTGATCTTGAAGAATAGGTAGAGACTCAAAAAATCAGCATGAAAAAGAGCACATGCACAGACAAACCTGGAATGTGAAATGACAGGGCCCGTTTGCAGAGCTGTGGAAGGTGGGAAGTGGTTGGAAGTTCAGGGCAATAGGAGATGTGGCTGGTGAGGTGGCTGGGTCAGCTCTCGGAGGGTCTGCAGGTCAGGGAGTGGGGATGTGACCCTGAGGGCAATGGGAAGCTCTTTGATGAGTTGCATATTAATATAACCAGTTCCTCACCCCTCCCTGTACCTATGCCCCTTGCTAGGTGACTTCGTATATCCATTCGCCAAGCACAGAGTATGTTTTCCCAGCTCTTGACGTAAGTTCAGCCATGTATCTTGTTTTGGACAGTAGAGTTAAAATAAATTGACCATGCATCAGTTATGAACCTTGCACATTTCTGCTGGTCCCAGGAGGGTATGTGCCCAGAGAAGCAAGCCTGAGTGAGCGCCTAGCTTACTCACAGACCACAAGTGGCCCCAGCCAAGGTCAAGTGACCCCAGCCAGCCCACAGATGCATAAGTTATAACAAGTGACGGTTATTCTAAGTCACTGAATTTTGGGGTGATTTGTTATGCAGCACTAGCTAGTTGATATGCCAGTGAAGTGTTCAAAGGAAAAGCGAGACCTGGCCAGATTATAAAAACCTCTTGCATTTTAGAAAACCCTCTTCAGCATTGGGACTGAAAAGGATGCAGTGGAGGAGGTGAGCCTGAAGGTGATGAGGCTCCTTCCCCAAGGCAGGAGCAGTAGGAGGAAGAGACAGATCCAAGTGCTGTGAAGAGGCAGATTAGACCACAAAACTAAGTTATAGATTAGACATGGGGTTGAGAGAGAGAGGAGATTTGGATGATGCCAAAATTTCTGACTTGAGAAATTGGATTGGAATAAGGTCTGCATGTGGATAAGGTGACAAGTAGTGACTAGCTTTGATGTGTCTGTTTGCAGGGCTGCGGCCAGGACAAAGCTCGATTACAAGTCTGGGGCTGGAGCCTGGGCTAGACTTGGAAGCCTGGGAGAAAGTGGATGAGGCTGTTTACAACAGATATAAAGGAGGGTCAAGTTTTGAGCTCTGGGAACCCCACCAGCTGGAGGAAGAGTCCCAGAGACAACGAAAGAGGTGAACCCCAGGGGAGGAGGGCATCGCTTAGGGGAGAGGGGAATGCAGGGGCAGCAGGGTCAGGGCCAGAATGCCAAGGAGACTGTAGTGTGAGCCTAAGGTGGCTATTGAGTCACCTTGGTGAGAGCAGTTTCAGAGGCAGATGACAATGGCTTGAGGTGAGATGAGGGGCGAGGCAGTGGATGGAATGAATTAAGGGACACCTTTTCAAAATGCCTGCTGTAGAAGGGGGCAGAGAGGGGCCGTGGGACTGGGACATTGCTTTTTCTTAAGACAAACTGGAGCATGATTTGTTGTTTAGGGTTCAGAGCTAGGGAGAGAAAGGGTCTGATGTATCTTTTAAAAATGTTCCCTCAGGCAAGAGTGGATTGCGGGGTGGTGAGCGGTGGGAGGTGGGAGACTAGTGAGGCGCAGTTTAATGGTTCAGGAGGGAGATGATGACCGGGAGCAGGGTGGTAGCTGTGTAAGTAGGGAGAGGTCATCACATTCAGGAATTCTCTTTTAGTGACGTTAGGACCAGAAGGACTTGGCTATGGATTGGATTATGTGTGTCTGCGTGTGTGCACACGCGCATGCGCACACACACACACCATGATGGGGATGCAGCGTGATTTCCAGATCTTTGCCTGAGTAAGTGGGAAGACTGGAGAAGCAAGAACAGGTTTTGTGGAGGGGAAGGTGTGGAATGATTCTGTCTTAAAGACGTTGAGTTTAAATGTTTGGTAGAAATGCAAATGTCGCTATCAAGGAAACAGTGGAAACTGCGCATCTGGTGTTCAGGGGGAGAGGTTTGGGCTGGAGATATTCACTCAGGAGTCATCTGTGAACTCGGAGCATCTACATCCCGGTGTCTGGGTGAGCATTCCTTGGAGGAGGATGGAGCTGGAGATGCTTGCCCAGCGTGGTCCTCTCTGTTGGGCTCGAGATGTCATAATTGCAGGAGCACTTGTCTGCCTCATGTGTGTCTGGGAGCGAGCGCCTAGGACAGTGCCTGGGATACAGTAGGTGCTCCATCAATGCTCATTTGAGGAATGAGATAAACAAGTGTTGTAGGGGTTGGTTAGGTCAAGAAAGGCAGAGGTAAGAGTGTGGTGAGGAAGTTACCTGGTTACTGTCCAGGAAGGAATGCTCTCTGGCCCTTTCTGAGTTTCCCACCACAATGCCTTTGTGCCTGCCATTTCCCCTGCTTGGAATTCCCTGCTGCACTCCCGAACCCCAGACCCGGATGGGCAGCCCTGCTCCTCCTTCCCTCTGAGCTGGTGCGAGCCTCCTGAGCAGCTCTGCCTCCCAGGTCCTTTTAACATTCTTGTCCGCAGGGAGGCTGACAGCCTTCTTCAAGCCCCTGGAGTCTGACTAGGTTGGCAGGTCACTAGCAGGGTGGGAAGTGAGGCAAATATGGCATGTGTCATTATGGGGAAACCTGTGCTGGGCCCTGGTGATCATGCTCCTGACTTGCCTTCCATGTACCTAGATCCTGGCTGAGATGGAGGTCAAATTGGAAAAGCATACCTTCTTATCATTTTGCAAAAGCAAAGACATTTTGCTCATTTGGAGCAAACATTTTCTCATCTCTCTTCTTTAAAAAAAATTTCTTTTGGCCATGCCACATGCAGCATGGATTTTTCTCACCTCTCTGCTTTTATAGAATTTTTTGGGCTGTGCTGTGTGTGGCACGTGGGATCTTAGTTCCCAGACTAGGAAGTTCAAACCCGTGCCCCCTGGAATGGAAGTGCAGAGTCTTAACTGCTGGACCACCAGGGAAATCCTTTTCCACCCTTCTTCTGCTCTCCAGGATTTCCTGGGCTTTCTCATCCTCCTGGATGGGAATTTTTCTGGGGTTTGAAAATGCATCTTAAGTTCTTTCTTGCTCTGTGTCAGCCCCCTTATCATTTGGGAGCCATGGCGATTCAATGCTTTTACAGTTGCTGTGGGTCTGTGGGGTTTTCAGCCCTGCTCCCCTCTCTTCTGCAAAATCCCCTTTAAACCAAGGCTTGCCCGGAGGCTGCCTCCCTAGACATCTTTGAACCACCTCGCCCTTCTTCACCAGAGTCACTCCAGGTCCTGATTCACCCTCACAGTCCCATCTGCCCCCCTGGAACCATCTTCTCCTTTGAAGACTCAGAAGCGAGCTTGCATCTCTCTACAAGGAAAATTTAAAACCTGCCTTTTTTCCTAGAGGAGGGGCATTTTTCAGACTAAATTCTGCTTTTCTCTCTCTTGGACCCATAGGGGCTGGTAAAGCCGAGCCCTTTTGTGTCTTTTACTCTCCCGGCAATGATTTATTGGTTAAATTTTGTCCAGAGAAATAGTTATTTTTAAAAAAATATTGAAATAGATTTGACATATAACACCGGGTAAGTTTAAGGTGTACAACACGTTGATTTATATTCATATATTTTGTCAGGTCTTTGATCTGAGCTTCTTCATTTATACAGTGGGAATAATAACACTTACCTGCTAGGGTTATTTCGAGGATTAAATGGGCCCGAAGATGTGGCTGCTCAGAGCACGGTTCCCGATACTTGCAGACATTGAATAGGGTTCATTGGGTCCTCCCTTCTGCTCTTCTTATTCCCTTGTTCTGATACTGTCAGCAATCACTCCCTTGCTCCTCTTCCTTGGCCTTCAGGTTCTGACACTGTCAGCAATCACTTAGACTACTCCCACCCCGGATTCTGCTGGGTGGTGGGTGGGAGATGGGTGTTCTTCCCTCCCCACAGCCAGCCAGGGAGAGAAGCTGGCTCATCTACAGCAGGACTAATCGTCCGGGTTTGCTCAGAACCAAGGGGTTTCAGAGACATGTGACTTCAGTGCTAACCCCAGAAACAGGCACTGTCTATTCCAACTCTGTCTTGGATGAGGAGGGCAGGGCTGACCCCTTTCTAAACCTCATGGTTCCAGCCTTGGCCACAGGCCCCAGTTCTTGGCTCGTCCAGCTGGGATCCTGTGTTCTCCTCTCTCCCCCTACTCAGTCAGGGGCCTCCATCTCCACCCTCTTGGGAATGGCTCCGAGCTCTGGGTACTGGCCCTGGAACTATCAGAGGCACCAGCGTTGGTTCCTTCATATCAGTGGTCACTGACACTTCCAATCACTTTCGGGGTCGCTGCCCGACTCCACTGTGCCATATGCGAGTCAATTACCCAGCATCTCCCCAGGAATGCATCTTCAATCTGGCTCTGCTGTGGGGTTATCAAGACTCTTCCAGAGCTTACCTGTCAGTTCTTGGCTGACCCTGAGAAGCAGGTCTCTGAGAAGCAGCTGTCATTTCTGCTGCACCAGCTGGATGTGGGCTTCCTGGGCTGGGGGTGGGGGTTCAGACTGCTTCTCTGAACCCTTCATATCAGCAACCGGAAGCCAGGCCTATAGCCTAGCAACCTGGACTATGCCAGCTGATGGGTGATACATGCCCCTGGGAAAGGGCCAATGTGAACAGGCCCCCAGGCGACCCTGGGCATGGATGACCCGTGGACTCTGCCTGTGACTCAGAAAGTCCTGGTTTTCATTCCCAAGTCCACCATTTATTCACTGTGCAACCTCAGAACCATTAACCACCCTCTCTGATCTTTCTCCCTTCTTTATCTATAGAGGGAATGACGTAATACCTTGCACACAAAACCATTGAAGGAAGTTCAGTCAGCATAGGACATGTGCAGTACCCAGCAAGAATCCAGTGAGAACTGGTCCTTTCTTTCCTTCTTTTCCTTGGGAACATGGTCTGTCTGTCTGTGTTCACTGGTGTGACCAGCCCTGCCAGTGTCAGTGGTAGATGGGATAATAATAAGCAAAGATAGTCATGATATGACTTCCGTTTTTACAGGCCTGGGACAAGTTCTTTGACACAGTCTTGTTTTCATTACAAATTATTTTTAGTTTTATTTATTTATTTATTTTTGGAATATAATTGCTTCACCGTGTTGTGTTAGTTTCTGCTGTACAACAGTGTGAATCAGCTATGTGCATACATATATCCCTTCCCTCTTGAGCCTCCCTCCTGCCCTCCCCATCCCATCCCTCTGGGTCATCACAGAGCACTGAGCTGAGCTCCCTGTTATATATCAGCTTCCCACTAACTGTCTATGTTACACATAGTAGTGTATATATGTCAATGCTACTCTCTTAACTCATTCTCTCCTCCCCACCCCGTGACACAGCCTTTTAAATGAGAATCACTCACACCGCATTCACTAGGGTGTTGATGGTGGGGCGTGAAGACTGCTGAGAGTCTTGGGAGGGAGAGAGACCTGTTTCCCCCACCCCCTTCCCTTTCTCCCTTCTTTGCCTGATTCTTGGGGTGGCCCACTAACCTAGGGGCTGGACTTGGCCTCAGGATGCTGTCAAGAGTCTCCCTTTTCTATTGGCGGCCTAGTGTCTTGGGAGAAGCCCCTAGTATTTTTGAGCTTCCATTTGGTCATTGGTAAGTGAGGATATTAATGTCTACTCCATCAGGATTTCGGGGGCTCCAAGCTTCAACAAGACGATGGGCACAAATATTCACTGCAAAAAACAAAGTGCTGAGTGCATGGAGATGTGAATGTGGTTGTCCTGTGACTCTTAGGGGAGAGCCAGTTCAGCATCTTTCCTTTCCTCTCCTTACAGCTGTTTCAGGGGCCTGGGATGGGACACAGGAGGGGTAAGCTGTGTTGGTAAACGGTGATAAGGGCAGGGTGGACCAGCAAGGGCCCTGGGAGTAGGGGCAGAGGGGCTGCTGTAGACAAAAGGCCTACTGTCCAGTCATCTGGGGACCAGCGTGTCTCTTCCTGCCTTGCCCGCCTTGCCTGGCTGCATTGATTTACTTGAAAGTTTTTAATGGGCTATAATTGGAAAAGGCCTGGGTGAGATTTGCATATTGATTTGACATTTAAGTATATGATTAAATAAAAGCTGACTGAGGTCATCACTTGACTAAATTGGCTTAATGAGTGTTGATTACCCTGTGCATGTTAATTTCATTTACCCTGATTACTCCATCTATCTTTCTCAGGGATCTATTAGCACCTTTGACTCAGTTGTACTTCATAGGACAAGAAGCAGGACAAAGATCAATCGGGGTGGGGGTGTGGTCCCTGACAGGTCTGCCTGCCCATCTGGATGTATGCTGAGTCCAGAGGTTCCAAGTCCCTGCAGAATTCTCTCTCCCTCTATTTCTCTTCCCACCACCTCTCTCCCACCCTCTTTCTCCTAATCACAGAATCTGATCACAAACTCTTTCTTAACAGGAGTGTCACCACTCTGGTGCCAGAGAAATCAGGGGCTTCAGAAGGAAGAGGAATGGGGACAGGCTGCAAACCTGATGAGGAGTGTCTCCTCTCCCCCTACACTCTCCTCTCCTGACACGTAGAAAAACACACCTTCATGGCCTTTTTCTCTTTTTGGTCTTGGTCGTGCCACATGCAGGATCCTAGTTCTCTGACCAGTGGTCGAACCGTTCCCTCTGAGTGCTGAGCGAGGAATCTTAGCCACGCTTAAGGGAAGTCCTTATAGCTTCATTGTCTGAGTCCCTTGAGAGTCTGCTTCTGTTTCATAGGTAGCCCAGTGTTTTTGAAGATGGGGATCCCTATAGCTAGGTTTGCTGTCTTCCCTTTGCCCCTGCAGACCCACTCTCTGCCCTTCACCACTCTGCTGATCTGGGCATGCTGCTAAGTTGCTTCAGTCGCATCCGATTCCTTTTGACCCCATAGATTGTAGCCTGCCAGGCTCCTCTGTCCATGGGATTCTCCAGGCAGGAATACTGGAGTGGGTTGCTATGCCCTCCTCCAGGGGATTGTCAGGACCCAGGAATCAAATTGGTGTCCCTTATGTCTCCTGCACTGGCAGGCAGGTTCTTTACCACTAGCCTTCTGCTGACCTCTGCTGCTGCTAAGTTGCTTCAGTCGTGTCCGACTCTGTGCGACCCCATAGACGGCAGCCCACCAGGCTCCCCCGTCCCTGGGATTCTCCAGGCAAGAACACTGGAGTGGGTTGCCATTTCCTTCTCCAATGTATGAAAGTGAAAAGTGAAAGTGAAGTCGCTCAGTCATGTCCGACTAGTAGCGACCCCATGGACTGCAGCCTACCAGGTTCCTCTGTCCATGCAATTTTCTAGGCAAGAGTACTGGAGTGGCTTGCCATTGCCTTCTCCGTCTACTGACCTCTATGGACCCGTAAATGGGCTCCTTCACTCTCTGGCTTCCTGTCGGATTCAGCCCGTGGGGACCCTCATCAGGAGATTGGATGCAGGGAGGAGAGTGAGGTTGGGATATGTCTTTGCCTGACTCCTCCCTGATCCTGGCCTCTGCCAGCCAGCCCGCCACAAGGCTCTCTCTCTGTCATCTCTCTCCTTGCGCCTGTAGCCTTACGGTGGAAATGGTACCACTGTCCCCCAGACAAGCCTGAGGGAACCGTCTTACTCCTGTGGTACCCCTACGCTCTGCCCACACCTGTGTAAATAGACCCTTCCTTCATAAACTCTCTTTAAATTACCCCATTTGAGCATGCCATCTGTTTCCTGCTGAGACCCTAACTGATACAGCAGGCAGCATATTTTCCCACTCAAAAATCAGGACACGCGGGCTGACAGTCCAAGTGCTAGTGTCGGAGGCAGCACCCAGCGCCCATCAAGCCAGCATCGCCGCTCTGTCCTGCATCCCGGCGCCAACACTGGTGGAGGGTTCGCCCACTCAGGACCGCCACAGCCACAGTCCTGCATCCTCCTCCCCAGCAGCCCCTTCTCCCCGCTCACTGTATCAACCACTTTGACCGTCCTGGAGCTCCTGGTCCTCACTGGCCCCCTCCCTCTCCGCAGCAACAGTCAGCTGGAGCCTCATTAGAAAAAAGAGCCCATCATTTTAGGAATGCTCTTTATTACCATGCCCCTTCTCAGCTCACTTTGGTGGCGAGAGAACCATAATTTCTGAATCCTTCTGTCCCAGGTCACCATCCTCATCTTTGCCCAGTATCCTTCCCCATCCACTTTCTCTAGGGACCCCTCTGTGGTGACTTCCCTTCTATTGCCTCTTCAGCCTAAAGACGTGTCCTTACTTCTCCCTGCTCCCCTCCCTCCTCTTCTCCTTTGTAAGCAAACTTCTCCATCAGCCTTCTGCACTCTCTGATTCTTCAGCGTTTCTGTCCCCGCCCCTGCACAGGAGACTTCTCTCGGTGGCTCAGCAATGATTTCCATGATGACAGCCCCAAAGGATCCATTTCAGATGGGTTCCCAGTTGAAGGATCACCCAAAGCAAACCGCCTTTCTCCTTTACTGGACCAGTGTAGAGATTGTCTCCCAGCATAAGGGGACCAGCATAAGGGGCTTTGGACCTTGGAAGCTGGAAAGGTGAGCTGAGATGTGACGTCGCCTTGACACGCCCGTCTGGATCAGTCAGAATCACTGGGCCCATCAGCAGACATCTCTACCTGAAGCCCACCTTCATCCCACCAGGCTTCTGGACATGATGTCACCAGCTACTTTCTGTTGTATAGACTTCTGTTCCTTCCCACTTGAGCACGTGTCTCTCCAAAGTCTAACAGGCCATACACGTGATTGGATCAGTCCCTGTCCGTCCTGCACATACATCTCAACACAGCCTGGTTCTGGCTTCTACCTGGCCTGTTACTACAGACCCGTTACAGCTCCCCTTGCTTTCCGACACTCCCTTCAACCTATCCTCTGCTTGCAGCAGCCAGAGAGGTTGTTCTAAAGTCCAATTCTGATTGTTATTACCCCTCTGCTTGAAAGCCTTGGTGAGTCCCTATCACCTACCAGTGCAAGGCCAAACATATTTAGTATGGCAGAATGTGGTCCCAGGGAGCTCCTATTGATGTATATCAAGGCCCATTCATTGGTCTCAGTGGAGCTGTCTTGACTGCCATTCCCAGTAGTTTCCATTCCTTCCTCCGAGCCCCAACATCACCTTACTCTTTTCTCTGCCAGAGTGTGCATGGCAAGGTACCACAGTGATCTTTTTATATCAGCTTCTCCCACTGTTCGGAAGCCTGAGATCATGTCTAACGTTCTTTGTAGTCCAAGGGCCCAGGACTAGTCCTGGCAGAGACAGTCATTCATTCATTAAAAAAAATTTATCGGGGCTCCCTATAAGCAAACCGTTGTTCTAGGATGAGGCACTAGGGTACAGTGGTGAACAGAAACAGAAAAATCTCTGCCCTCCTAAACTTACATCCCGGCATGGGGTGAAGGGAGACAGTAAACAAGCAAAGAGATGACATGAAAGAGAGGCAAGTGCAGGTCACAGCAAACAAACAGAAAAAAATGGAACTTGAACGCAGGTCTTTGATTCAAGTCTATTGCTCGTTTTCCCTCCCCTGTAGGTGGTTAGTAGATCCTGGCTGTCCACTCCTCTGGAGTATGTGACCTGGGCCGCCTCTCTAGCCTCTGATTGCCCATCAGTAAAGGAGGGGAAGTCACACTGGCCTGCTGCCCTTGGGGTTTGGAGTTGGTGGCTGTATTACTGTCCTAGGGCTGCCATAACGAATGACCACAAACTGGGTGGCTTAACGAAACAGATATTTACTCTCTCAGAGTTCTGGAGGCTGGAAGTCCAAAATCCAAGTGTCAGCTGGGCCTTGTGCTCGCTGAAGTTTCTAGAATATTCCATGGCCTCTCAGCAATCCTTGACACCCTTGGCTCGTAGCTGCTGCACCCCGTCTCTGCTGGTGTCGTCACATGGCCTTCTCCTCTTATAAGGACACCAGTCCTTTTGGGTTAAGGACCCACCATCCACCCCAGCTTATCTTACATCTGCAAGCGTATTATTCCCAAATAAGGTCACGTTCACAGGTTCAGTGGTGGGGGGAGTGGGGGTAGGACTTCAAAATGTCTTTTGAGGGGATACAGTTCAACCTACTATAGCTGGTGTGAGGAGAAGGGAAAATAGACAGGAAAATGCTTGGAGCTGAAAACGGGCAGGAAACACTAGATCTGTCTGGGACTGGGGCCCGATGAGATCTGGCGTCTTGTTTTGAGGGCTTGAACCTGGGGAAGGGACTAAAGCTTCTGGCTCAGAGCCTGGGGAGGGGAGTGTGATCGGGCTTCCGACTCAATCCTACCTAGCTGGGCTGTAGGTGGAGTGACTCAGAGATGGGGCTGTCAAGCTTGAGGGTGTCCTAGAAATGCAATGCTGTGCTTCTGGCATGTTTCCCTCACCTTATGGGGCTGAGATGTAACGTTTTTGGAAACTTGGAAAGCTTAGGTTAAAAAAAAAATTAACCAAAACCTTTAATTTTTCTGTATGGGGAAAAATAGGAATTTCGGGAAAATTCGAAACATATGCAATTCTTATTTTTGTAGCACCCTTTTCATATCTAAAGTCACTCTCTTAATTTAGGAGTGAAAATGCAACCTTATGTAATTTGGTTTGCTCAATAACATTATCATGTTTGACAAATTCAATCAAAGGCTATAGCTTGCTCAGACAATAATGACAAATTTGCTAACTGAGTCAAGTTTTCAGTGTTTTAGACTTTGTGACAAATGGAACTCTGTGCAGCTGAGCTCCAAGCATGAGCTGTTCTGAGGTGAGCAGAAAAAAATATCTGTGTGATAGGAAGAAGGACAACCCATGGCAACATAATACGTATATACACATGAAATATACAATATGGTGTCAGTAATATTAAACTCTGCTCAGTAGTTTGTAACAACCTAAATGGGAAAAGAATTTAAAAAAGAATGGATAAATGTATAGGTACAACTGACTCCCTTTGCTGTACAGCTGAAACTAGCATTGTACATCAACTATACTCCAATAATTTTTTTAAAATGAAGAAAAATAAAATAAAATAGATCACTAAATAAAGACTTACTGTATAGCACAGGGAAATCCACTCAATATTTTATAATAACATTTGTGGGAAAAGAAACTGAAAAAGAATGCATATTTGGATATATGTAACTGACCCCCTTTGCTGTACAGCTGAAACTGAAATGTAAATCAATTCTACTCCAACAAAAATTAAAAAAAAAATGATAAAAAACAACAGTAATAGCAACAACAACTATGACTTCCTAAGGGTAAACTATATGCTCTCATCTCACTTAATCCAATGAGCCAGGCCTCTCCCCATTTTAGAGATGAGGAAACTGAGGTCCAGAGAGGCTAAGCCACTTGCACAAGGTTTTGCAACCCGTAATTGGTTGTTGCAGTTTCAGATGCATTAGGAGTGGAGCCTCAATCAGTTCAATTATCAGTAAAGACTTTCTCTGTTGACACCATGATGTCATCTGCCCTGGCCGGGCCACAGAAGTTTCTATTTCTTGGATCCGTGTGTCTAGTGTGTGAGTCGGATATGGATGGCTTCTGCATTAGCAAGTAACTTGAGAACATGAGGGCACCTTGGGACCCCCCAGGAGCTAGTGCAGGGATAAGGCAAGGATCTTGGGCATTGTGGGCCAGTTTGAGGATGAAAAACAAGAGAAGCCAGGTTCAGGTGGTGCGCAGGGTGCTAAGGGCAGGTACCCACCAGGAAGGTGGCTGGAAGGGAGTGACCCAGGAGAAGCTGGCGTCCCTGGCCCAGGATCTCTTTGTGTTGGTCTGTACAAGGCTAAAGATGATGCTGGAATGTGTACCAGAGGTGAGCTGGACAGGAGTTCCTCCTGAAAGTCCACTCCAAGCTTAGGAGATGCCCAGGCTCTCACTAGGGAGAAATCCAGGCAGAGGAGAAGGCAGAGAGTAGGGACTCCCAAGGAAGTCAGACACAAAAATTAGCCAAGAAACTGAGGCAAAGCACTCTTAAGTCCTGACCACGCCTTAGTCCCCAGACATATTGTCTAAACCAGTCTCATTTCTGACCCATCACTGTCTGCAGTTTCTGCTTCTGTACCTTTGTTATATATTTCGTAGCATCTCCAGTGGCTTCTGAGGAGGGTGGGTGCCCAGGACCCCTGCTTCCTCTTCCCCTAGGTTTCTTACCCTCTCACCTGGTGTGACTGGCACAGCCAACTTTCTTCTGGGCTGCCTGCACCTGCCCCAGCCCCATGACTCCCCTCCTGTGTCCCCTCCACCCTGCCTGCCCTGTTTCTGGGCCCTGGGTGGCTCTTCCTCTAGAAGGAGGGAGCTGGTTTCCTGGGCGACGACTGATGGGAGTTGGGGAGGAGGGAGACTGGTGCTCCTACTGGTGAGGGCTTAGAGGAAACATATGCCATCCCGGCTGCCCTGTGAATTATTCAGCGGCTGTGAGAACTGACTCACCCCCCTACTCTGCAGTCTTCTTCTGAAGCCTTCCAGTTTCTTCTTTCAGCCCACCTCTGCCTCCGACTTGGGGGCTTAAACCCCTGTCTTAGCTTCTATCCTCAGGAGGCTTGTCTCTGAATATCTTTGAATCTCTCCCTCCTGATTTCTTACAATTTATTCCTTCTCTCTCTTGGAGCCATTCTCTGGCTGTTTCCTCTATACCAACTACTGGGCTAAGTACACAGATGTGCAAACTGATACTCAGGTAGGTGAAATAATGCAGTTACAAAGTGGCAGAGACAGAATTTAAACTTGGATTGGCCCCAGAGCCTGTGTTGTTGAAGTGGCTTGGGTCTTGAAATGGCTCTTGGAGCGTTGGAGAGGATTCCCTTCAGAGTCCCTGAGGCTGTCTTGGGAGCTGGTGAGAGGGTATTGGATGGAAGGGAGGCCCTGCAGAGGTGGTTCATGTTGGCTGTGGACTCTCCTGCTTGAACTCAGAGTGGCCCACACTCTTCCCAGGGACCTGGGCCCAGGATTCCCAGATCTGTCTGCAGGTCTGGCCAGAGCAGAGGTTCTTAGAGGGCTTCTGGTGTGGTCACCTCATCTTTCAGAGGAGCAGATGGGCCTACATGTGTCACTGGGAGCCTGCAGGGCTTTCTCCCTTGCACCCTGGCAGTTCTAAGTGGAGGTCCTGGTACTAGGGTAAAGGCTGCTCAAGGAGAGAACTAAGGGGCTTAGTGGGATCCCAGGGGAGACCTGGCAAGGGTCAAAGGAGCTGTGACCCGAGGTGGCGGCAGCTGTGGAGGCCCAGTGGTGGGTCTGAGGTGGGCATGGGAAGAAGCAGAGATGCTTCAGCAACCTGAGTGTGACGCTGAGGGGCCCGGCTTCCTGTGAGGGGTCTAAGGGCTGTGGTCCCTCAGAGACTGGCTCTGCAGCGCAGGCTGACATGTCGTGCTGGGAGGCCAAGAAGAGGCTGTTCTTTCCCTGGCACATTCAGTTTAACCCAAGCACATGGAAAATTTCCATCTAGTTGGTAGGGTTTCCTGTAACCAGAGACCTCTCTGTGAGGTTATGTGCTAGAATTTCTGATGGGGCCAGGCTCTGGCGTTTATTATCCCTGCTCTGCTCCAAGTTCCTTACATTGTTGGTACTTAATCTTGCATTAAGCTCCCATGCTGCATCCCAGGTTGCCAGTGGTGATTTTTTCCTGCTTTTGACCCAGTTCAGGGGTCAAGTCAAGAGATGACATCTTCACTGAAATTAAAAAAAAAAAAAGAGCCACCAAGTGAGAATAGGTTTGGGCCAGTTAGTGACATTCACCCAGGAAGGCCTTTCCAGGTATCCCTGAAATGTTGCTTTTTGCTAGGCTTCGCCTGCTGGGTGTGAGGTAAGATGCAGGAGGCCGGATGCTCTGAGTAGAAGCTGAGCTTGCTCAGCTGTGTTATTTGCTGTCTTCTGATGGCTGTGGGGACGCCCCATTTACCTGTGTGGTGAGCCCAGGCACATGGTTTGAATGATTGAGGTCAGCAAGAAGTTGGTTCCTTCCACCATCCACTTCCTCCTGACCTTGCTCAGACCCTGTTTCTGCCCCTCTTGTATCTCTCCTCATGCCCTGAGCTCCTCAGCAGTCCTCCTGGATGTAAAATTCCCTTGCACTGGGTCTGGGCTCTAATGGCTGCCCACTTCCTTCCTTTGCCTGGGTTTCTGGGTCCCTTCTTGGCCTCTGATCTCTTCCTCTCCCTGGGACCTCCCTGGCCTCCACGACCCCTGTCCCCCCTCCCAAAGCAGTTATCCCTGGTGACCTGGTGACAGGCTTATGTCCCCACCCACTCCCCCACCTCACCCCATAGCACTTATCGCCTGCCTTCCCCTTTTCGAATCGCTAAGTACACTCGCTCCATCTAACGTTTTTCAGGCATTCAGGACAGTGTGCTGCAATTCGGATAGCTACCACTAGGAGGGCTATGGAGTCGGGGCTAGAGTCACCTTGACTAGAAAGCCTCTCTGGGGTTGTGAATCATTGTGGCCATTTAATGCTTTCCCAAACCTACCCATTGCAGTAACAAAGCAAAAGAAAACAAAAGCCAGAACTGAGTATGTGCAGTCGAATTTATTAAATAACACAGCATAACAACTAACTAATCTCTAATGATCACATATGAGATGTGATAGCTAGTTTAGAACAAGATGTAGAAATAGCCATTTAGGTGAATTAGGGATCCTCATTAGCCCTTAATTGCTAATAAATAAGCTTAATTTTACTTTGATTTTTAACTTCTCTCATGCTCAGGGCAATTTAGTTTCGGCCTCTCTGAGGCTTGTCTGAGCCCCTGAGGCCTCAGGTCAGCCAGACAAGACGTTAAACCCCCACACCTCCCACGCCTAGCTTTCTGTGGCTTTAACTGCCCTGGTGAAAGAGCCTTATCTGTGATTGCTTTCTGCAAATCCCTGGAAAGGCCTTGGTCTCCTTTGTCTGGGCTCACAGCCCCTCCTCATCTCCCTTTCACAGAGGGAAAGAGAAAGAAGGGGATCACGCTATGTGTGTGCTGCACTTTCCCTGGTTGTCTTTTTTCCAATTAAGAAAAGCATTTCCTCATCCTGATCCTGTCCCCTGGCCAAACTTCTCAACCTTTGGTGATGCCTCTTGTATCCAGTTCCAGCCTGTTTCTAATTCTTGAGGTCAACCATTAACCTCGTGTCTTTGAAGTGCTTTGGCTCATATAACCTCTTCTTTGTAGAATGCTGCTCTCTGTTACCATGGCTTAGAGTTAGGGCAATTCCAAATTATTTCAGACTTAGCTTTTTGGAAACATGATGAAAACTGTGTAATGACATTTAAAAATGAAAACGCATGGTTTTCTCATAGGCAGCTGTGACCGTAGGGAATCTCTGATCTGAGAGAAGGTATGCTGTAGACCAGGGGATCTTAGGAGGGTTGAGGATGGGGCCATGGACCCCACTTTTTCCTGCCCCAGGGAAAACCCACATGCACAGATCTTGTTGTTTTTGGGCCTCTGCAACATTCACAGCCCAGGCCAGGAGGGAAGAAGGGATAGAGCTGGGAGCAAGAGAGGAGAGAGGGAGGGACAGAGGCCCCAAAGCTCAGTTCAATTCAATTTAGTTCAAAGCACCTACTAAGTGCCAGCCTTAGTGCAAAGTGCTAGAAATTCAGAGTGCGACCAGCCGTATCATTGCAGGGTACAGTGCAAAATGAAAGTGTGGAATTCTTTGTTTAAAAATTATTAAAAATTTCAGAATGGTGACAGTGGAGCATCAAACTGAGTGTGGGTCGGAGAGGCACTAGACACATCCTAAGGGCCTTGTGGGCTCGAGGGGCACAGCCTGAAACCACGAAAATGAAGCCTGAGGTGAGGCCCCGGGTGCAAGAGGTGTATTCAGGGGCCAGTCCCAGGGAGCAGGGAGATGGAGGCAGGGGAGGAGGAGGCGCCGAAGCGCGAGTTAGCAAGATGGCTTCTGGGGGCCGTGGGAGCACGACCCCAGGAGACCCCCTGAGAGTGCCCCCAAAGCCTCTGCCTGCAAGACAGGGGGGCACCTCACTGGCTGAGGGGTGACCCTGGAGACACTAGCTTTCTCACATGTCTGAATTGAGATTTTCCAACAACCAAGCGAGCCCCTAAGCTCCTGGAATGTTTGAGAAGGTTCTGGGGTGGAAGTAGGGAGACTCCAGGAGTGGCCCCTTTGAGGCGGGGTTTATATGTACCCGATGGGTCTTGTGGTCCTTGTGGTTCGTTGGTCACACAGATGTGGCTGTGACCAGAGGTGGCTGAGAGGAGGGAACCCTGGGTTGAGAGGTGCCTGCTGCTAAGACTTCGGAGCAGGGGAGGGTCGGGTCATTCTGCACGTTGATTTCCCTCTGGCAGCTGGTGAGGACTGGAGAACCACCCCAGAAAAATGGGGCAGGAGCTGCCTTGTTTTTCACTGTCCCCAAGCCCCTCGAAGGCTATGTCCCTCTCCTTCCCGGCTCTAATAATTAGTTCCAGGCTCTGATCCTCCCGGGACCTAGTTATTTCCTCGGCTGCCACAGTGATCAGGGGCCAGGCCTGGACTGATTACACGTCCTGAGCCAGCGTTGGTGGGTCAGGTTTTCTGAAGTTGCTGCCTAAGCAGCCTGGTGCCTTTCCATTTGTCACCAGCATGAGCGCTCACACAGTGACCTGCCCAGAGTTCGGGAGAATGGGTCCTGGACGGCCAATGTGGACTTCCAATTTAGAACTTTTGTCCATTTCAAGGGAATCACCTCTAAAGAACAACATTTATGGAGCTGACAAAGGCCAAATTAGGTTTCAGATGCCACTGTTGTGTAAGGATGACAGGCTGAGAGCAATGAACCAGCTAGAGGAAGTTGCAGACGCCGCGGTTGCATGAGGATGTGCGGGCTTATCCTTTTCCCCGCAGCCCCTCTGGGCCTTATTTTTCTGCATCAGCCTCTGCCACTGGCTCAGTGAACTTTCTTTGCCGTTGTTTCTTTCTGGGCCCCTGTTGGCCTGTATCTGTCGGTCTGCATCTTAGGCATCCTCCCCCCTCGTCTCCTCACCGCCCCCTCCTTTGGCTTCTTCTTGGTGTCTCCTTGTCCCTAACTCCCAGATCTTGTTCTTCGGGGGGCTCTGTTCTTTTGGTGGCTGTCTTATTCAGCTGATGGAGCCTCTATTCTGTGTGATCAGAAGGCTATAACAGAGATAATGTCGCGTGTTCACCAAATCCTATATTATTCCCTCCCTGGAAAACCGGAAGACTCTTAAAGGGACAGCATTAAGTTGAGGCTCAAGAGATGGACGAAAGCCAGTCATGTGATGAATGGGACAGGGTGGGAGAGAGCAGCCCGGGCAGAGGGAACCGCTGAGGAAAAGGCTGGACAACAGCTGGACCTGGGCCCAGTCACTGGACCTGGTAGACAGAATTACTGGTCCCAACTCCTCACTCCCCTGTATTGTTTTATACATCCATACACTTGCCATGACCTCCTGGCCAAAGAATGTTTCTCCACTGTTTTAATTTAGGGCTTGATCATGTGACTTGCTTCGGCCAATGGGATGTCAGTAGACATGATACAAGTGGGAGTTTGAATTGTACTCCTGAGGCTGGGCTTGTGCTCTGTGATTTCTGAGAAAAGGACCTGCATCAGAATACCCCGGAAGAATGAGAAATGTGTGTAGGAGCTCAATTCATGGCCTGGCGTCAAGCTCAGGCAAGCCCAGTTCAGTTCAGTTCAGTTGCTCAGTCGTGTCCGACTCTTTGCGACCCCATGAACTGCAGCATGCCAGGCCTCCCTGTCCATCACCAACTCCCAGAGTTGACTCAAACTCATGGCCATTGAGTTGGTGATGCCATCCAACCATCTCGTCTTCTGTCGTCCCCTTCTCCTCCTGCCTTCAATCTTTCCCAGCATCAGGGTCTTTTCCAATGAGTCAGCTCTTCACATGAGGTGGCCAAAGTATTGGAGTTTCAGCTTCAACATCAGTCCTTCCAATGAACACCCAGGACTGATCTCCTTTAGGATGGACTGGTTGGATCTGCTTGCAGTCCAAGGGACTCTCAAGAGTCTCCTCCAACACCACAGTTCAAAAGCATCAATTCTTCAGTGCTCAGTTTTCTTTATAGTTCAACTCTCACATCCATACATGACGACTGGAAAAACCATAGCCTTGACTAGACAGACCTTTGTTGACAAAGTAATGTCTCTGCTTTTTAATATACTATCAAGGTTGGTCATAACTTTTCTTCCAAGGAGTAAGTGTCTTTTCATTTCATGACTGCAATTACCATCTGCAGTGATTTTGGAGCCCAAAAAATTAAAGTCAGTCACTGTTTCCACTGTTTCCCCATCTATTTGCCATGAAGTGATGGGACCAGAGGCCATGATCTTAGTTTTCTGAATGTTGAGCTTTAAGCCAGCTTTTTCACTCTCCTCTTTCACTTTCATCAAGAGGATCTTTAGTTCTTCACTTTCTGCCTTAAGGGTGGTGTCATCTGCATATCTGAGGTTATTGATATTTCTCCCAGCAATCTTGATTCCAGCTTGTGCTTCCTCCAGCCCAGCGTTTCTCATGATGTACTCTGCATATAAGTTAAATAAGCAGGGTGACAATATACAGCCTTGATGTACTGCTTTTCCTGTTTGGAACCAGTCTGTTGTTCCATGTCCAGTTCTAACTGTTGTTTCCTGTCCTGCATACAGATTTCTCAAGAGGCAGTTCAGGTGTCTGGTATTCCCATCTGTTTCAGAATTTTCCACAGTTTCTTGTGATCCACACAGTCAAAGGCTTTGGCATAGTCAATGAAGCAGAAATAGATGTTTTTCTGGAACTCTCTTGCTTTTTCTATGATCCAGCAGATGTTGGCAATTTGATCTCTGGTTCCTCTGCCTTTTCTACAACCAGATTGAACATCTGGAAGTTCATGGTTCATGTACCGTTGAAGCCTGGCTTGGAGAATTTTGAGCATTACTTTACTAGTGGGTGAGATGAGTGCAGTTGTGTGGTAGTTTGAGCATTCTTTGTCATTGCCTTTCTTTGTGATTGGAATGAAAACTGACAAGCCCAGACTAGATCAGAAACACTCCAGCTAACCTGTTGACATACTTGTTGTATGACCATTGCCACTGAGTTTGGGGCTGGTTTTTCAGGCCGCATTATTGAGGCCCTAACTGATTCCCTGAAGCGGAGTGAATGATGACAGTGGGCTGGGATGAGGCTGGAGAGGTGGGCGGGTCAGTGGATGCAGCATCTTTCAGGGCATCTCCCAGGGCATGGGAGGCAGCTTGGATGGGAAACCTTGCAGAATTTTGCTTTTATAGATATCGGGTGTAAACAGGGTTATTGGTGCCATTGTACAGATGGGAGACAATAAGGCCTAGAGAATTTAAGCAAGTTGACCAATATCACAGAGATGGTAAAGTGATAGGGTGATATCATACCCCAGGTCTGTCTGAGACACTAAACTATTGTCTGAATTCCTCCCCTTTGGGTTGAGTTCATTTACCCAGTTTTCAGTCTGACATTTTCTGATCATCTCCAAGCTCTTTGGTGCTGACTATTCCTCCTTCCCTCCTTTCCCAGGAATCCATGTGACCACAGGCCGGCCCTCTGCTCTTCTCTGCCTCACAGTCCCTATAGACCACCAGCTCTGCCCCACCTCCCCACTGGCCCAGACCCCTGGGCAGACATGTTTTCTTCACCTTTCACCTATCTGGTCTCATGGCCCCTTGACACCCCTGGCCAGCACAGTCCTCAGCCCTGAGAGGAGGCCACAGCTGCTGTCTCCCCTTCCACACCTGGCTGCCAAGTGGTGCTGAGGATAATGCCAGAGTTTGATTCACAGGTCAGTAAAAAGAGCATGGGACTCAGCATCTAACTGCCTCAAGTTCAAATCCCAGCCCCGCTACTCAGCAGCTGTGTCACCTTGGACAAGTTACTCAGTTTCTCTGAGCCTCAGTTACTTTGTCTGTTCCTATGGGATAATGAGGCCTCCCTCACCAGGCTCTCTTAAGAGTGAGATAATCTGTATAGAAGCCTTCAACAAATGAAGGTTATCGTCGTTGATGTGGGTAACGAGAATGGTTCCCAGTGTCATCGGGCCTCACAGTCCTGTGGCCATCATTACACCCAGCCCTGTCTTCCTGTCACCTGCCCCCCGCTGCTCTCAAGTCTTTCCGTCTCCTTTCTCTTCTTCTGTCACTTCTGCCACTGCAGACGACCTCAACTGGACCTTTACTGTTTAGGTCAAGGTCATCAGTATGGATTCCCTCTAATCCTACATTCCCACTCAATGTTCTCACCCCCACCTTGTCTCAGAAGAAAGGGGTCCTTCTCTTGGTCAGGTCCCCTTGACCCTTTCCCCGAGCACCTTTGATCAGAGTTCCAAGGCTCCAACCAGCTCCAAGACTCTTCCCCGTCTATTAGCTCCTTAAGTCTTTGTTTCTTTGTCCACATGTCCGTTTATTTGGCATCTCCCCCTCTTTCTCCAAGTCTGGATTAAGCCCTCAGCTGGCACATTTGCTCAAGCTTTTCCCAGCTAAGAAGTCTCATTTCTCACCTCCCTTCACAGCGACACTCTTATTGTCCCCATTTCCTGCTTCCTCCCCATCCACACACTCTGCTCACCTACTCTCTTCTGGCTTCTGTCTCTAGCTAAGCGGCGCTTGCCAAAGCCACCAGTGACCTACTTATCGAATCCAGTGACGTATCCTAGCCCTTACCTTACTAGATCTCTTGGCAGCATCGGATAGTCAGGTCCTCTGCTTTCTGCAATTCTCTCTTCCTCTGTCTCAGGACATCTCCTTTCCCAGTGTCTCCCCTCTGCCTCATTGGCTGCTTCCTCTGATTCTTACAGGTCCTCTCAGGGATCGGTCCTTAGCCCCTTTGTCTCCCTCCTGGGAAGTGGCAGCCGGCTGCATGACATTAACTACTGCATGACTTCTTTGCTGTCTTCCAAATCTATGTCTTCAGCTCCAGCCTTCCTCCTGTGCCCCAGGCCCATCCAGTCAACTGCCCACTGGCACCTCATGGGTGCCCAGGCTCATTGTTCTGCCCTCTCCGAGCCTGTCCTACCATTTGCCCTCTGTATATAAGTTAGTGGTGCATCCCACATTTTCCTTGGGTCAGAAATATATTCTCTGCCTCCAACATGTAATCAGTTGCCAAGTCTTATCAAGTTGATATCCTGAGTGGGTTGAGACCCGATCTACCCCTCCTACATCTCCCAGGAAACTTCTCTGACCCTCTAGAGAGCTAGAGCCCCTATCACATGCATTTGTAGTTCTGTTCTTCTCCTGGACAGCACTTAGTCATGCAATTGAATAAATCATCATATATATATATATATATAGCTGTTTAGTATCTGTTTTCCTACCAGACCGTGATGACAGGGCTGTTTCTGTTTTGGTTGTTTGTATATCCCTGTACCTGCTGCCTGGTGTATGTTGGGGGTTCAACAAATATGTGTGGAGGGCATGGGCAGCAAGGAGTTACTCTAGGTTGGGGAGGGGTGGGACAAATATGCAGGGATCAGGTGCCTACCTAGAAAAGTACGGAGCAGAGCAAGATGCTGACTCCCGAACCCCTTTGCCCGTGTTCCTCTCCAAAGCCTCTGGAAGCACTGCTGCTGAGCCTTTTGTTCTATTGACAGGAGGTGAAACAGCTACAAGCTCCTTAATCAGCTCTCCACAAACATGGGGAAGCCTCATTAATCCCGGTGAACAGATGATCTATTGTTTCCAGCTCAGGTCTCTGGCGGACTGGCCTTCCTTTGCCGAAAGTCCCATGGGCAGGAATGTCCCCCCTTCCCTCTCGCGATGAGCCACTAAGCCTCAGATATGGTGCCCCTGGTGGGGCTCAGGTGAGACCCGGATTGAGGCCAGGACCAGTCCTTCAGGGACAGCCACTTCTCACCTGTCAGAGGGAGAAGTTGAAGAGCTGGATAATATGAGATGCTGCCAGGGAAGTGGGCACTCACATGCACTGTGGGCAGTGTGTGTGTGTGTGTGTGCGTGCATTCATGTGCACAGGTATGCAGTTGGTAGTATGAGTGATTAAGTTCATAAGTTTGGAGCCAGACTAAGTTAGAATGTCAGTATTGACATTTGGCAGCTTTGTGAGCTTGGACCAGAGAAGGCAATGGCAAGCCACTCCAGTACTCTTGCCTAGAAAATCCCATGGATGGAGGAGCCCGGTAGGCTTCAGTCCGTGGGGTCGCTGGGGGTCGGACACGACTGAGCGACTTCACTTTCCCTTTTCACTTTCACACATTGGAGAAGGAAATGGCAACCCACTCCAGTGTTCTTGCCTGGAGAATCCCAGGGACGGGGAGCCTGGTGGGCTGCCGTCTATGGGGTCGCACAGAGTCGGACACGACTGGAGTGACTCAGCAGCAGCAGCAGCAGTGAGCTTGGACAAGTCACTTGCCATCTCCATGCCTCAGTTCTCTCACTTTCCAAATGCAGATAATAATAGTACCTCCTCACATGAGAACAGGTAAGTTAATGTACGTGAAGTCTTGCTTTAAGTCATCTTCTATCCAGAGAAGTCATCTTCTCCTTCTCTCTATCACAGACTAGGGGCCAGAGGCTTGCTGTGAAAACCATGGGGTGGAGACCAGGGTTCTCATGGACTCCTCTTTGGCCAGTGCTGTTGGAGCCTCCTTAAAAGTGAGACTCAAATCGCACCAGCTCTGCCACACTGTGCGGCTGCATCGTGCAACTTCATGCCTTGGATTAGAGGCCAGGAACTCTGGGTTCTCATGATGGTATTGCTTTTGGTTTGTATGAACCTGGCTTGTATCAGTCAGCTTTCCCTCTGGGTCTCAGTTTCTCCATTTGTACAATGAAGGACACAGTTTCAAAGAGAAACGAATTTGACTCATATGTCACTTCAGGTCAGCTGGTGGCGGCTGGATACTTGGATTGAGAAGAATTCTGAAACTGTGCCCAGGTTCTGTAGGAAAGAGTATTGGTGACTGGTTAGTGATGTCTGGAATGGACACGGGAAGGAGGAGCAGGGCTCTGTGTGCCTTGTATTTACCATCCTTAAGCTACATGCTTGATTTCTAAAGGCCGACTTCTTGATCTAAAGCTTTCAGTGTTACAGATATTGAAAATGAGACTCATTAACATCTAGATATAATCTAGACATTAGTCCTAGGAAGCCCTCATCACTCTGCTTCAATATTATTCAGGTTTGAGAGGGAAAAGGAGTTTTCTGTAGCCCTGTCCCAGTTACCCATAAATACAGCTGGTGGTCACCATGAAGAGAAGACAGACTTTGACTCTAGGGAATGGAACCCATACAGGGGCTGGAGAATCATGTGAGTGGGCTGTGACTAGCCTGGGAGGGGGTCAGGTGGCAAGCATCATGGAATTCCAGGGAGCAGGCAGGCCTGAGAAGGTTATTGGTGTTTTAAGGCCTGCGGCCAGAGGGAGCATAGGCAACAAGACAAGGGAGTCAACCTTACAAACATGCTTGGGACTAGTTCTTCTCAAAGAAGGGCCAGTGTAGGGCTGGAACATAGTAGGCCTCTATGGGAACTTCTTCCTGTTTACTTCAGCTCCAGACTGTGGCCATATTGCCTTTCTCTTAACAGAACTTGAGGGCTTCTCTGGTGGCTCAGATGGTAAAGAATCTGCAATTCAGGAGGCCTGGGTTCAACCCCTGGGTCGGGAAGATCCCCTGGAGAAGGGAATGACAACCTACTCTAGTATTCTTGCTTGGAGAATTCCATGAACAAAGGAGCCTGGTGAGCTACAGTCCATGGGGTTGCCAAGAGTCAGATATGACTGGGTGACTAACACACAAACAGAATTCACTCCTGGACAAATGAGTTGAGTGGGAAGCAAAAGTCAAGAAGAATTGACTGGGGTTGGGGGTTGCAGACTCGAGATGGAAAGCTCTGAGGGTAGAGGGGGATTTCCTGGCGCCTCCATAGAAGCTTGAGTTCATTACAGGTTGCAAGGTTTGGAGGAGGGGAGAGTCAAATGGTGTGAGTTAAGGGCTCCATTCCTGGCAGTCGTGTTTTTTTGGAGGACATCTGTCATGCTCCCAAGGGTTTCCTAGCCTGCAGGCAATTTTCGAATCCATAAAGTTCATAAGCACAGAGCTCATCAACAATTAAGCTCATGTAACTATCTCTCTCTTTATAAATTCATTGAAAGTTAGAAGAATGAATTGCATTGTTCTTTAAATTTATTGTCTGCTAACTCAATCATGGTTCTTTTAGTAACTTAATTGTTTCTGAATTCAGGAACACTTAACTCAACAAAAGTGTCAGAAAATGAAGTTGATAGCTTAAAAAACTTTATTTTATACCCAGCAAGTCCCTTTTCACATCTTTAGACAATAAGCATTTTCCACACTAAGGCTCTAAACATACAAGTAAAAGATGTAGTCTAGAGTGTTATATGCTGCTATCACAAATAGTTACAGTAGACAGACAGACCTGGGCTCAAGGTTCTTCCCCTGCCCTCCATTGCTGCATGCTGATTGAGTGACCTCAGGCATGTACTTTAACCTACCTGTACGTCAGTTTCCTCATCTGTAAAATGGGTATGATAAGATCTATCTTTGAGGGCTGCTCTATTGATTTAGTAAGGTAATTGTGTATAAACCACACAGCAGAGGAGGGCCTCACACACAGAAGTTGCTTAACAAATGGTAGCTATTATTATTTTATTATTGGAGTAAATACAAATTCACAGTAACATTTAGTTGCAGTAAAGCATAACTTCAATAATAAATGCAATAACATCTAGACCAGTAACATAAGTACAGTAACCCAGAGATACAGCAATACAATTAAACTCTACACACAATAACAGAAGCAGTTACATGGATATAGTAGCATATAGGTGTAGTAATGTAACTGCAGTAACCCAGCCACAGTTTTGTATATACGTAATAACTTTCAGCAACACTAAAGTAGATTATTTATTACTTTATTTAAGTAAAAGAGCTACAAAATCAAGATATAACATTACACAACAGCAGCAAAATGTGTGTTACAGTAGTGTATAGACATATTAAGTTAGATATAAATAAAAATAGCTACATTTAAGTCACAACTAGAGTGAAATTCCTTATAAGGGATAGATGGCTACAGTAATACATGTATCTATAATATAGTTGCAATATCTTCTAGGAATTGCAGTGTATAAACCCAGTAACATGTAGACAGAGTAATGCACAGTTACAGGCTTGCAGGAACACTGATACAGATGGGCAGTGTTGTGTCCAGAATTTTCTCTGCTGTTGGGGTTCTTACACTCTTTGGGTCAGAGATTTTCTGAGAATCCATTATTCTTATGAAAAAAAAAAACAAAAACCCAAACAAACCCAAACATTTCCAAATGCACTTATAAGTAGCAAAATTCTGTGCTCTAGTCTGATAACTAATGTTTAGGTGTCCTGGATTCAAATGCTTTAGAATAAGAGCAAGGAGAAATAACCTCTCCATAGATCAGGCTTTAGTCCACAGGCAGGTATAATCCAGGCTAGTATCTTAGTCGTCTTCCTGCTTGCTGGACTCTGATTTGATTTGGCATTTATTTGACCCAGACTTCTGACCTACTGGAGGAAACAGACCCATTTCTCTTTCTCACTGATCACAGTTTTGAAATCCAGATACTCTTATTTGCTAATCTTACCTCTGCTGAGAAGATCACCTTTGTCTGAGCAGAAGTCTCTTTTGACCAATATCTTATATAGCCCCAAAGGGCAGTTCCAAGTAGCCCATGCACAGGCAGTTGTTTCTTTTGTATGGCGATGTTGGCAGTTCCTGGTGCATAGGGCAGTGTTGGAAGATGAGTAGCTACTCAGAGGCAGATATTGTCCGTTGGAGTCAAAGTGATATTCTTCTTCCTAATTGTACTTACCTGGACCAGTTTGGCAGCCCGAGTTCTGACTTGCTGTATCAGCTAGCTGTTCCTCCATAACAAAATATCTCTAAATTTTGTTGAAAGCAAATTCATCATTGCTCATGTGTTTACAGGTCAAGTGGGTGGTTATTCTGACCAGGGCCAAGCCATCTGTTTTGTTCAACTGGCTTGTCTTAGATAGCCTTGGCTAGGGGAACTGGACCAAGTGGAGGCTCTTTCAATGTGTCTTTCACATTATTGCAGCAGGCTTATTCACACGGCAGTGGCAGGATTATGAGAGGCAGGGGAAGAGAGGGGAAGGGGGAAGAGAGGAAACGGGGAGGGGGAGAGGGAGGAGCACACCGTCCCTTCTGCAGCATTCTGTTGGTCACAGCATCACTAGGCTAGCCCATGTTCAAGGAGTGAGAAAACAGATTCCACCTGATGGAGGGAACCGAAAAATCACATGGTAAGGGTATTAATATAGAGAGGAATAGTGGGTGGGAGGCATTTTTGTAATGGCTGAACCATTGCTTTTCAGGGATGATTGCTGGGGACCCTGCAAGACCTCCTTTGGATCCTTGAGCAGAGCCAAAACTGCATTTTGGGAGAGATTTCCAACCTTGCATGCCTGACGCCTGTTCTGTGTGGGCAGCAGGGTACATTATCTGGTCCTTAACCCTTGTAAGCTTCTCCTTCCTTTGGCTGATTTGCCCTAGGTTACCCCACTCAGACACAAAGGGGTGTCTCCACTGGCTTCTAGTGACCTGCACCTTGAAGGCTTTCCCCCAAACAGTGGTGTGGACCATGCTTCCCTACTGGAGGTTTGAGATCTGGACTCAGAGGTCTTGGAACAGGCAGTGGCGATTGGCAGTTCACGATGTAGAGCCAGGACTGGGGGAGAGAACAGAGCAGACTCTTATCTCTGAGAGAGGAGAGAGCCACGAGAAAGGAGGTGGACGGGGAGAAGCAGCCTGGTCCTTTGTTCTCCTGCTTTCATGAAGCTTGGGTGAATATTGCTTTCTGTCTTTGAAGCCAGTAAAACCTCTATTTCCTTATAAAACATTCCTCATTTTCACCTGATACAAGTTCTATTAATTTTTTGCAACCCAACATACTGATGATGGGACCCTTTGGGAGAGAAGGCAGGCCAGACAGCTTCTTTGGCAAAGTGCACACCTGGAGACCACCCAGGTGGAGCTCCCAGCTCATAGGTATCCTCCTCTAGATGCCAGAGCATCTACCTTCCTGGGTCTCACTGAGAGCACAGTCTTGAAAGAACTCTCTGTATCTACCTTCTGCCCCAAATCAGAGAAACAATTGAAATCTAAGAGAGAGTTGGTAAGAGGGTCATTGATACTCATTTCTCAATGTACTATGAACTTCACCTTAGGGAGAGAGCCACGTGACTCACTAACCACGAAGATGATTTCCCACACTAGGTTTGGATATTCTTCCTCTTACCTTTATATGGGGCTCACACCTGAAAACAATTTCTACACTTTTTAAACTCCCACAGAGAGTATTGTCAGTTACATATTCTCTATATAAAGTCTTATGTGATCAATTTCTTTAAGAATTCAATAATGGATAAAAGTTATGAAGAACACTTTATTAATAAGAGAGAGATCCATTTTTTTCTCTTTTTTGCCATGGTTGCCAGGAAGCTCACACCCAAATTTACCATACAATCACTTGCAGACAGTTCCCAATAGTTTTCAATATCTCTCTGTCTGAAATATTCTCTGTCTGTGGAAATGTGCTTTGCAACCTTCAATCAATGAAGGATGAGAGTTGATAGATTAGAAATACACACACACACACACACACACACACACACACACAATAAGGCAGGGCAAAGGCTAACAGAGTTTTGTTAAGAGAACACACTCTAGACATGGACATCACCAAATGGTGTCATGTGTGAGATGGTGAATGACAAACCTAGATGGTGTATACAGCATATTAAAAAGCAAAGATGTTGCTACTTTGCTGACAAAGGTCCATAGAGTCAAAGCTATGGTTTCTTCAGTAGTCACATATAGTTGTGAGAGTTGGACCATAAAAGAAGGCTGAGTGCCGAAGAATTGATGCTTTTGAATTGTGGTGCTGGAGAAGACTCTTGAGAGTCCCGTGGACTGCAAGGGATCAAACCAGTGAATCCTAAAGGAAATCAACCTGAAATATTTATTGAAATATGCTAAATTGAACCTCCAATACCTTGGCCACCTGATGCGAAGAGCTGACTCATTAGAAAAGACCCTGATACTGGGAAAGAATGAAGGCAAAAGGAGAAGAGGGCGGCAGAAAATGAGATGGTTGGATGGCATCACTGATAAAGAGGACATAAATTTGAGCAAAATCTGGGAGATAGTGAAGGACAGGGAAGCCTGATGTGCTGCAGTCCATGTGGTCACAAAAAGTCGAATATGACTTAGTGACTGAACAACAGCAATGCACATATATATTTAATTACATGTGCGTACATTTCCTATTGCTGTTGTAATATGTTACCAGAGACTTAGTGGTTTAAAATAATAGAAATTTATTATTTTATCATTCTGCAGGTAAAAAATCTGAACTGAGTCTTAAGGGCTAATGAAGGTGTTTGCAGAACTTCATTCCTTCTGGAGGTTCTGGGGGAGAATCTGTTTTCATGCTTTCTTCAGTTTCTAGAATCTACTTTCCTTGCCTCAAGGCCCCCTCCTCTGCCTTCAGAATCAACAATGTAGTATCTTCCAATCTCTCTCTCTGACTCTGACCCTCTTGCATCCCTCCCTTAAGAATGTTTGTTACTGGGCTCACCAAGATAGTACAGAATAATCTCCCCATCTCAAGGGCCTTAGCTTAATCACATCTTCAAAGTTTCTGTTGCCATATTAGGTCCCCTTTTGCCGTACAAGGTAACATATGCACGGGTTCTGGGGATGAGGATGTGGACACAGCTATGGGAGGGCATTATTCAGCCTACTGCTATATACATACGTCAGCTTCCCTGCCCTGTGATGGGGCGATTCTGAGGCATATTTTATAGGCTTACAGGGAATCCCCAGGAAGATGAACAAGTTGCTCACAGCAGGAGCCCACGCATGGATGCATCTCCATTAGTTGTCTACTCTTTTGTGGTCTCACTTTCTCAGATGATCCCTGGCATCACCTCTCAAGTAAACTCCTTGCATCTAAACCTTTGTCTCAGTGTCTGTTTTGGAGGAAACTCAATCTGAAATAGGAAACTTATCAGCCTAGATGTATTGGTATAATTGCTTCATCCTCCTTCTTTGCATTCCTCTGAATTTCTTATTTTTAACCATTGTATTACTTTAAAAAAACCCAGCATAATGTGGTAAAAACAGGAACTTTGGAGCTAGAAAGATACAGGTTCAAATGCGAACTCAATTTCTTATGAATTGCATGTTTTAAACATTACAAGTCTCCAAAGTGTCCTATGAACCATATAAAATTCAATCCCCTCCCCACCCTCTAGTTAGTGTGTTATTGGGGCAAAGTGCATTTCATGTTAATACAATTTCTCTAAAACTGATAACCCATCTATATATGCTCTAGTGTGCAGGATATTTGCTTTATCAGAGCATTTATTTAATGATCAATGGGATACCAGAGATTTAGCAGGGTGTATGTTTTGTTTAATGAGAATCTTTAGTTTTGTATTATTAAAGTCCATGGTTTCCCCATATTTAAAATGATTAGAGCATCTGTGCATAGACCTCTGAAATTCTTGTCAGGTAGGAGGTGGTGATCATATGCTGACTGGGCAAGGGCGGGGAGGATCTGAATTTTAGAGAACGTGCCTTACGTCACCTGGAGCTGTAGGACCTGTCCACGGTCCTGACACAGACTTAGAACCAAGAAACTGCTATCTTCAAGGCGGCTTTTTCAAGATGGTGTTTTGAAAGTGGGAAGAAAAGATTAGAACTGCAATTTACCTTGATTAATCTATTTAAATATAAGAACCAAGTTCATCTTTACTAATAATTAGTATATGGATTGACACTAGTGTCCGGTCATATGCCAGACAGCCACAGGACATGGAGGAGCCAGCGTACGGGGAGGGAAGAGTTGAGTTACATAAAGCATCAGGGTTAATGGTGGTGTTTGGCCTCATTTGTCACTTCTGGTTATATATTTCCAGTTTATGTGTGGCTGGTTAAGGGATCTATGGATTATGCCATCCAGTTTGATTTTAAGTAAACTTCTAGTCAAAATATAATTTATATACAGAAAGAGTGTACAAATCACAAGGGTACAGGGCAGTGGGTTTTTATGAAGTGGTTATTCATATAACCAGCACCCATATTAAGAGACATAAAATTGTCAGCTCTCCAGAGACCACATTTATGCCTCCTTCTAGTCACTACCAGCCGCTTGGTAACCCCATCCTGATTTTTAGCACCACATACAAGTTTTGCATGTTTTTGAGCTTTGTATAAACTGACATTGTATATTTGAAAGACTTCCTTCCTTCAGTGTTACATCTGTGAGGCTCCTTCGTATCACAATGCTATTGTAGTTCATTCATCCTCACTGCTATGTAACATTTCATTGCCTGCGTATGTCCATTTTCCTGTTACAGACATTTTTGGCACTTCCATTGTTTGAATAGAATAAGTAATGCAGCTAAGAACATTTTTATATGTGTCTTTTTATGAGATAATTCAGTTTTAATGAAAGTAGCTCTTACAAGATGGTCACGTGACTTTAAAACTTCTTGCAAGGATACCCTGAATTGAAGATAATGCTAATGAATGCAAGCACAAGCAAACAGCTAGAACATGGAAATGTTCGGAGTTAATAAGGATGATTCAATAAGATCCAACAAGAAATTAGACAGAAAAGAAAGAAAAGTGTAAGAAGATTCTGGTGTGCAGATTTATTCACATGACTATTAATGATAAACCTTGGGATATTTGATAATGAGTGTGAAGGGTTTGCAGTTATCAAGGATGGATGTCATTGGTGCCTTGCACAAGATATTTCTGATTCTTTTCGCAAGCATATGATAGAACTGAATTCTTGGCCTGGTTTGGGTTCAATTCCACCATGTGACTTGCTTTGGCCAGTGAAATGTAAACAGAAGTGACGGATGTCACTGTCAGGCAGAGGCTTTAAGAGCTAGTGTGTGATTCATCATAGTGTCTTTCCCTTTTGTCACAATGGCTGAGAGTGTTCTGGAAAGAAACTGCTTGGTCATTGTGGGTCTCAGAGTAAGGAGTCCATGACTCAGAGTCACAGCTGACCTGTGAAGTACCTGCCACATGCAAAAAAACGTGTATCTCTTTAATCCACAGATATGGGGATATTTGTTACCATAGAGTAACCTAGCCTCTTCTTACTGATAAAATAACAGCCTTTAGAAAAACAAAGACTCAGAACACAAAGACAAAGCTGTCCTTCCCCGCCCACCCCCCCCCAGTGATGTCTAAAGTTATGTGATGCTCCCTCTGGTTCTTTATATTAGTTCTGATATTTTGTGACAAATATTTAGACGCCTCTTTTGAGATTTTCTCACTTAATTCTGAAAGTTAAAAAGCCACATACCATCAAGAAAATGCTTGTACTTCTTTCCTCAGGTGACATGGATGAAATAATCCAACAGAAAACAATTCATGGGCAAACTAAAACGTATTCTTTTGTCAGCAAATGTGGTCAGAAGATGCAAAGAGAGTACCACTGAAGATCTGAGTTAACAAATACTAGAACAAATGATGCAACTTGGGAGCTTTGCTCTTCAACTGGAGGAAAATACAGATGTTTCTAACATGTCTTAGCTTATGGTATGTGCCAGACTTAAGTTTCAGAAATGAAGTACACAAAGAATTACTTTTTTATGAGATATACTAGGGAAGAGATCATTTCAATAACCAATGATTTATTTAATAAAAACAGTGTTTTATGGGAAAATAGTATAAATACACCCCCTGATAGAGTGGATGCTTTAAATGCAATACACAAAGGATTGCAGGTTAGGGCTATAGTGATTACTCCAAACACGAAATTCACCCAAAGATGAGCTGCTGAAGCAAAGAAATTAAGTCAAGAAGTTCACAAAATGATGCAGGATGTCATTGATGTGGCTTGTATTATAAAAATAAGACCTTTAATATCTAGCAAAATCCTTTTAGTATTTTGCAATGAGCATATAGAGATTTAATTATTTTGTAATAAGATATAGAGATTTGATGGCTACCTTATGGCAAACTATTTTTATAATGTGGGGAACTTAAAGATATATTATTCATTTTTTAAAAAAAGGAATATTTCAAACTTTCTATTTTTATAATGACAGCTGGCTGTCAACAGTATGCTATACAACCAATAAAAAAGAATGTTTCATTTTGAAATAATTTTAGGTTTAAAGAAGAGTTTCAAAGATAGTCCAGAGAGTTCCTGTATACTATTTTCTCAGTTTCCCATAATGTGACTTTTTACATAACCAAGGTGTATTTGTCCCAACTAAAAGTTAACACTGTGACACTATTATTAATAAGGCTCCAGACTCTATTCAGATTTTATCACTTTTCCCACTAATGTCCTTTTTTTCTTTCTTAAAAAGAAATCTTTTGGCTGCACCTTGAGGTGTGTGGGATCTTAGTTCCTTGACTAGGGATTGAACCCACGTCTCTTGCATGGGAAGTGCAGAGTCTTAAACACTGACCGCCAGGGAAGTTCCCTAATTTTTTTTTTTTTCTGTTCTAGACTTCAGGATATCAGATTGCATTTAGGCAGCAGATAGATATATTTAATTAGCTTATTTTTAATTGAAGGATAATTGCTTTACAATATTGCTTTGGTTTCTGCCATACATCATGAATTAGCCATAGGTGCACATATGTCCCCTCCCTCTTGAACCTCCCTCCCACCTCCCCCACTTTCCCATCCCTCTAGGTTGTGATAGAGCCCCAGCTTGAGTTCCCCGAGTCATAGGGCAGACTTCCATCGGCTCTCTATTTTACTCATGGTAGTGTATATGCTTCCAAGCTACTGTCTCCATTTGTCCCACCCTGTCCTTCCTCCTCCCTGCCCATGTCCATCACCCTGATCTCTATGTCTGCGTCTCCATTCTTAGGCAACGGATAGTTTGAAAGCAACACACAAACATATTTTCTCTGATTCTCCAGGGTATGTTTGATATATAAACAATGACTGAAAGATAAATTACTTCCTGAAAGGAACAAGTGCTATCAAGAGAGCATTTTTTAAACCAAACATTTGGAAATATTTCCATTGTTTTGTGATTTTTGTGATAGAAAATGATGTAACTACATCACCTAAACAACCTCTTTGTATGTAAACTTAAAAAACTTGGAAACAGAATTTTTTTAACCTGTTAGAATAAAAACCTTTCAAACAAAGTGTTTCAGAACCTATTTGCTAAAAATATAAAAATGTAACACCTTTTGATTAGCTTGCAAGAACCACTGATTGACATTAGAGAAGATGGAAATTTGCTTGCTGAATTTCAACAAAAAACTTTGCATAATTGGTGGATGGGAATGAAAAATAACGTTGAGGATTTAGTGAGTACAGTCAGCCTAACAGTTTTCCCATTTGGATCGATGAATCTTTCCATGGTATCTCTTCCTTTCCCCAGCCATAACAGCAATTAAAATCAAGTATCAAAATAATCTGAATTAAAAACCAGACCTTTGAGCTTCTGTATCATAAAGATTTGCTTTTAAAAGATGAAACATTTTCAATCACACGGCTCTCATTAAAATTTTGGGTGAGAGCAAAAATGCTTTGAACCATTATAAATACAATTACATGATTTAAAATATTTTATCTTGTCTTATCGTTTTTAATCTTAATAATGTAAATTACGTTTTACAATGGATGTAGCGTATTAGTGCAGTGCCGAGTGTTGACATGAGCTCATTTAAAAAGCATAGGTGGGGTGGCTGGATAAGACAGTCTGGGGTGGTGACACCCACAGATGGTGTCTAGTGGATGCTAAGCAGCTCTATGGAGGCTTGGAGCGGCTGCCTAAGATAGAAGTGGTCAGAGCCACCAGGCTCCTATGGCAGGAGCCAAATGTCAGACTCTGTGCCAAGGAGGTAGCCAGGACTGCTATGAGAGTGTTGACCCAAATTCATTCCAGTTTCATGAAGAGGAGTTTCAAAAGAGTCTAGGAGTTAGCCTGCTGCTCTAAACCAGTGTTCAAAGAAATCCCTGGGACACTCATGCCTACCAAGTTGCAGTCCCCACAACCACAACCCCACTTCTCATAACCAGTCTGGATGCAGTGGGATTGGTGGGGGGTTCCCTACTGATTTTGGCAACAACACCCAGTGACTTCTCTGGGAAACCTCAGGTTGCTTGTCTCTATGCCTTCCCATCCCAGGTGGGCTCCTCTCTCACCCCGAATACCATTTCACATGGCATTTCTCTGGAGGGTTCTATCCACACTGAACGTGGACAGCTCTGTCATTTGGGGCTATGTCTTGCTCCCTTTTGCCTAACTGTAGTGAGTTGAATGGTAGCCCTTAAAAAGATACATCTCCATCCTAACCCCAACAATACATGAATGTGGCCTTATTTGGACAAAAGGTCCTTGCAGATATAATAAAGGATTTTGAGTTGAGATCATCCTGGATTGCCCAGGTAGACCCTATATCCAATGACAGTATTCCTTATAGAAGTCAGAAGAGGAGGAGACATATATACACAGAGGAGAGTCAAAGACCACGAGAAGACAGAGGCAGAGACTGGAGCGATGCAGACTCAAGGAAAGCCAAGAGCCACCAGCGTCTGAAAGAGGCAAGGAATGGATTGTCTCCCAGAGCCTTCAGAGGGACAACTCTGCTGACATCTTGACCTTGGCTTTCTGGTCTGCACAACTGGAAGAGGATAAATTTCTGCTGTTGTAAGTCACCCAGTTTGTGGTAACTTGTTATGGCAACCCCAAGAGACACTCTCTGATATTTTAGACCCATCTTGGACATCTGGGAAGCCTCCTCTGGCTTCTCCAGTTTGGGTTCTAGGCCCTTCTTTGGGCTTCTGATTCCTCCCCCTGTTGGCCCTCTTATTAGCACTTATTTCTGTGTATTAGAATATGGCGGGTTCACCTGATTAGCTGTTACTTTCCTGTGGGGCAGAGGCCACGATGTCTTATTAAACATTGTTCTTTGGTGCCCAGAAAAAAAGTCTGATGACAATAAAAACCTGATGACAATAGTTCACATTTGTTGATGATTTGCAAAGTAAAAGGCAATATTCCAGGAGCATTAAGTACAGTATCTTATTTATTCCTTGCATCAACCCTTTGTGGAAGGTACTATGATTAGTTCCACTATATAGACAAGGGTAGCTGAGGCTCAGACAAGTGATGCAGCCTGCACAAGTTCACACCACTTGTAAAAAGAGTCATGATTTGAACTCAGGTCTTTGGCTCCAAAGCTTGCATTCTTAGCTTCTACTGCCTCAATTAGTAAAGTGTTAGTGTTAATCACTCAGTCATGTCCAACTCTTTGTGACCCCATGGGCTGTAGCCTTCTAGGCTTCTTTGTCCATGGAATTCTCCTGGCCAGAATACTGGAGTGGGTAGTCATTCCCTTCTCCAAGGTATCTTCCCAACCCAGGGATTGAACCGAGGTCTCCTGCACTGCAGGCAGATTCTTTACTGTCTAAGCAACCAGGGAAGCCTTCAATTAGTAAGAGCTCAGTAAATAAATATTTGCCAAATATTTGAATGATTCTTTAAGTTGGGAGCCTGACCTTTCTCCTCTGGGATCTAGCGCCCTTACAGCAGGGTCTTGGTCAAGGGTCTTTCCAAGAATCCATTTTGCACACAAAAGTCTGGTTAATGGGAAATCTGGCTTCATAGCCCAGAACTGAGAAATCTGTCCAGCCTGGGGAGGGCTGCAAGAGTTGTCACTTTTTGACAGCTGGCAGCTTGATGGGCAGTGGCTGGGAGGGATGATGACTCTAAAAATTGGAGGAAGATCTGGTCACCCCCATATCTGCCAGCTTCAGGGCAATGCTGGGTGGTCCCTCATTTCAGCAATGTGTGTTCATGAGTGAGCACAGTATCTTAGCTAGAATTAATTAATTCTCCCCAGCATCCTCTGAGTGTTTGCATGTCAGTGTGAGCATGTGAGCATGTGTCTATGCGTGTGTGTGTGTGTTGAGAGGGTGTAGAGAGGAAAAGGATAGATGAGATGTGATCCATTTCAGATGATTTAAAAAAAAATCAAAACCAGTTAAAATAAAAATTATATTTTGGTGATGGAAGGGGTAGACTTCAATTATCTTGAAAATTTCCTTCTGAGCAAAAGCCCATTGCTGCTAATGCTGAAAAAATGAGGTGTTACTGCATTAATGTCATTGATAATGACAAGCATTTGCACAATTATTTTCAGGCAATGAGACACACTCATGCATTCATTCACTCCCCGGTCGCTGTATTGGATAGGAATGTTTATAGCTGCAAGATTCTGCACACCAAACTAGAAGTGGCTTGAACTTAGTGGATATTTATTGTTAGTTAATAAAAAATCCCATGGTGGGAGGTCCCAGGCTTGATTTGGCAGCTGAGAGGTATTGTTAGGATCCATGCCCTCCTCTTTCTTTTCTGCCATTCTCAGATCATGGTGACATTTCCATGGGTGATGATTGGTTGCCATCTCCAAACACCTTACTATCCCAAAGCGCTCCTGGAAAGCATGAGGCAGAAAGTACAGGGGCAGTGTGCTCTCCTAAAACACCTCCTGCCTTTTATCGGGGATGGAAACCTTCCCCAGAATCCCCACTGACTTCCACTCACATCTCATTGGCTAGAACTGGGTCACATGCACGAGTTCTTTAGGGTGATCAGGCCCAGCTGTCTGACCTGAAATGGGGCTCTGTAGGCAAGTAAGAAGGCAGAATGGCTATCATGTTGGCTGCACACTCCACAAACATCTTCCTATGCCCTGTTCTAAGTGCAAGGTAAGCATGAATGATTAAGCTGGAGTTCTGGTGACTCTCCTACGTTACCTCCACCTTATGAATAAGAAAATCAGCTCAGAGAGCTGAATCAACTGGTCTAAAGCCCCTGATCCAAGAGGGTGAATTCACAATTCAACCCCACATGGTTCCAAATTCCATAATCCTTCCGACACAAGGAGTTGCTTCTTTGCACAGACCTTCCTGGAGTGGTCCTGAGTCTGTAGCCTGCATCTTCCCTGGACTGCGTTTTGTGCCCTCATCTCTTGCTGACAGATGTTGCCCTGTCCATCCTGGTATTTATGGAGTCCCAGGATGTTCCTGTGGGATGCAGATGGAAGATACCCCATCTCTAACAAGCAGGCAGGCTCCCTCCAGATGGGTCCCAGATGGTGGCATTATCTGAGCAGTGGGATGGAGCCAGGGGAGGGGTGTTGGGAGAGGGCAGGAACCAGGCTTGGTTGACCAAATGTTCAATGAAGAACATGGCCCAGGCCAGAGAGATGGTGCCATGAAGGTTCAGAGCTGCTGGCCCACGACAGGTTTGACTGAGCTGGTACCAGCGCTGTCACCCTGGTACTCAATATTTCATGTGGATCAGGGATGAATGCCTGGCAAGAAGTGGGGTAGACTCTGAGCTTGCTAAGCTCCTAAGATGCTGATCCTGGAGTCAGGGATATGAGGGCCCCAGGCCAGGTCTTCACCTTCAGGCTCTGACCCTGTCTGCCGACCTGAGGCCAGGCTCTCATGGGTATCCTTCATCACCCACCCCTCACGCTGTGTGAGACAATAAGAGTAGAGGCTGAAAATGTGGACTCTGGAGCCTGAATTTCTGGGCCTGTCTCCCAGCCTCACCACTGATTAGCTGTGTAACTACAGGTAGGTTATTTAACCTCTCTGTTCCCAAGTTTTTCATCTGTTAAATGGGACTAACAATAGTGCCAACACTGTAGGGCTCTTCTGAAGATTAAATTAACTCACGTGTGCAAAATGCTTTGCCCAGTGTCTGGATACAGTGAATGCTCGATGACCGTCAGCTCCTTTAATATTACCACCAACCCCTTGGCCCTGTACAAACCTCAGGTTTGTTCAATGCAGGTGTCAGCTGGAACCCTTGCTGTTATTGCATTTGTTAAAATCTGGAGGGGGAGGGCGTCCCAATTCCTATGACTTGAGAAACTCAGTGACTTCCCCAGGATTGCTGTGACATCTCGAGGGACTTGAGGTCTCTGGTCTCCACCATCTCACTTCGAGCCCACCTGGTTGGAGAATTCAGATTTCATTTTTGCTGATTTTCACGACAAATCCCGTCCCATCAAGCATCTCAGGAGCGATGGTGATGGCGATGGGTGTCACGTGGTACGGCTTGCCACGTGGCGCTGGCTCCCTGCTCCTCTCCCTGTCGCCCATCCTCTTGCTTTCCTGGAGTCTCCCAACTGCTTCTCCCTCTGTTCAGCAGAGGGACTTCTCCCTGAATCACGCCAGGAGCTGCCGTTTATGGAGCACTTGTTAGGGGCCAGGATCTGTTCTAAGCACTTTGCCGAGTCACCTTATGTAAATCTGTGAGTATGCGCTTTTACTGTCCCCACTGTGGGGACAAGGGAATGGGTGACACATTTGATCAGGCGATCTGGCCCGGAGCCCAGAGTTCCACTATCCACCGCACTGCTTGGTTTTTCTGAAACCTTAGCTCCAGGCTCTGGGGGCTAAACTGATATTTACGTGAGATTATAAACAAGTCTTTTCCCAAAACAGGGATCTCACCTTACAAAGAAACCCTGTGCTAAGGTGTCCCTCTTTATTTGTCTCTCTGTACCACAGGGAAGCAGGGAGGTGTGGAAGAAAGAGGGCCTAAATACTGCTCAGACTGGCATTCCAGGCCTGGCACTTGGGTCAGACACTTCACTTCTCCGAGGCTCTGTTTTCTCTCCTGTGAAATGACTTAGTAACAGTACACAAGTTGTCGGAGGGTCAGTGATGGTCAGTGTAGGCTGTCCACTACGATCAGCATCTCTGCCCCTAGTCCCACCGCGTGGGGCCCAGCTGGTATCACCAGAAAGGGTTTGTTGGGTTGCATTTCTTTGTCTTCAGAGGTGACTTTTGTCTGCACATCTGGCCTAAGGTGCAGTCTTTCTTTGTTCCCTCATGTTTCTGCGTCTGGCTGAGTCCTCTCCCACCTAAGAGCCCTCTCTTCCTATCTTTGGCATCTCCAGAGGCAGAGGGGCTAAAGTCAGTTTTCGGACGGAACTAGTCCAGGCTTGTGGGGGACAGTCCCTGGGTGGATGGGTGTTCTTCCTGCCCATCCACTCTTGCCAGTGGTGGCAACCTCACCCAGCCCTGGGAGCGCCTGGCCCAGCCTGCCTCAGGCCGAGAGGAGAGGGCCAGGCTGCAGGGAGCCTGGGCTCATCTCTGGGAGCTGTGCTGGGCTTGGGCTGAAGGACCAAGCAGCCCGGCTGGGCAAAGTGGCTTGTCCTGCTGGCATAAGAGGAAGGGAAAGGCTGCCCAGGAACATCCCAGTTCCCACTGCCTTCCCCAAGGCTGCCTCCCTGGGTGGAGCTGCAGAGCCAAATGGGGGCAGAGCCAGGAGGCCTGGATTCTAGTCCCAGACCCATGCTTCTCGGCCAGGGGGCCGGGACAGGTGTCCTCCAGGTCTGGGCCTCCCTGGCCTCTGCAGGAGGAGGGCTTGGGGGTCACAACAACATAATAGGTTCTTTGCCTCAGATTGATGTGAAATTGCCAAACTGAGGGCACCCCTGGCCCCTCTGTAGACACACTCACTCCCTCAGGGATGAGGGGACCTGAGCTGACCTGCCTCTGTGATTTCTGTGGGACTTTGGGGGAGAAGGAACCCATCTCCCCTGACACGCCATGGACCACCCACCCACTCAGCCCCTGAAGGGTGTATGTTTGCGTCTGTGTCTCTGTTTGCTTGTACACATGTCTGCCACATCTCCGTGTGCATGTATGTGTCTGTCTGCGTTTGTAAGTACGTGTGTCTGTCTGTGTTAACGTGTGTCTGTCTGTGTAAACCTGTGCGGCCTCTGTGCTAAGCTTCCTGCCTTCCCACCTCCCTGGCCCTGAGACCCTGGAAGCCCAGCATGGGCTTAGCGCCTCCTCTGGTACACACTCTAGTCCCCCTTTTCCTCGACTCCTCAGTATAGTGTGAAAAAGCCCACGTTTCGGCTCTTAGGTTTCTCGTCGCTTCCTGGAGTGGCAGAAACGGGCTTCGCCTGGGTTGTGCAGATGAAGCGTCTCTCCCTCCTCAGGTTCTCCGGCTCCTGTCGTCCTAGCCTCTCCCTGCTCTGTCTCCCTCTGCCCCAGCCCTTCAGGGTGGCTCTGGCCCTCTCCCCTGGCCTCTGCCCTGCTTGCCCTCTCCGTCTCCCCTCTCTGTCTCTCCCCTTGCTCGGTGTCTCTCTGACTGTCTCTCCGGTCCCTGGCCACCAGAACGGGCTGACAGCTGCTCCCCGGGGAGGTGTGAAGACAGAGTTGGCAGCTGAGGAGCTGTGGAGGGTGAGAGCCAGGAGCCTGGGTGGAGGTGCTCAGCACTCAGAGTGGGGGACGCTGCTGGGAGAGCCAGGGAGAGCTGTGGAGTCATGTCAGGTCAGCACTAGGAGGGGACTGAGGCCTGTAGGGAGCTGGAGAGCGGGTGGAGGGGGTGAGGTTCTGAGGATGGCAAGAGTGTGTGTGTGTGTGTGTGTGTGTGTATGTGGGAGAGGGACAGTGGGGAGGAGTGAAGTCTGGAAGGAAAGGAAAAACCGGTTTTCTGGGTCTTGTCCCTGTCCACTTTCATCCAACAGGGGTCAGGACACTGACACACAGAATAGTGGCAGATGGCATAGGAGCCTAACTGCGGTGAGCTGCAGTGGCAGAGACTGGGAGAAGCTTGCCAGTTTGGGAGCAGCAGGTGCCTTTGCCCGCCTTCCTGCACCATCAGTAATGCCAAAGGGGCTGGGAGGAGAGCTTGGAGGAAGTAAGCAGGAGTGAGATGCTCTCCTTGCTCCTGTGCCCTGACCATGCTGCAGGGCACTGACGGTGACCTGAGGGTCAAGGACTCAGGGTCGCCTCCCCCTCTTCCATGCCAGGAAGCCACAGCTCAAAGAAGCCGTCTGTTCTGTTTCTGGAAACCAGTGTCTCCTGGAAAGAACAAACAAAGTGATGCACTCCTATTCATCCCTCAAAGCCCACCTCAGATGTTCCTTCTAACAGGAAGTGCTTCACGATTCTTTTCTGGGGCATGTGTCTACCTTGAAGCTATCCCAGCAGTGAGCCTACCCTTTGGTAATATTTGTGCATTTGTGTCTTATTCATGAAACTTGGAGCTCCTTGAGGGTAGGAGAAGTCTGGTTTACCTCTGTGTTCTGAGTTTCCAGCTTGGGGTGGAGACAGAGTGGGTTCTGAGCCATGTGGAGCCTTGACAGGGTCCAAGGGGTGGGGCTGGGCAGGCAGCATGGATCCAAGCCCAGGGGCCTCCCAGGGCTTGGGTCTTGGCAGCCAGTTGGTGAGCACTATGGACTGAGGATGCATTCTGGGTACAGCCGGCCCCAGGGAAGGGAACTCCACTCTCAAGGAGAATAGTGGCCCCAACCAGGAGAACCCAGGTCTGAGGAGGGTGAGCCTAGCTCATACACAGGGTATGTCTCCCCACCCTCCTGCTGGACTGGTTGCTGCCAGCCTGGATGATGTCTGTCTGTCCGTCCTGTCTTCCATTCAGTTTTAAAGAGACTCCTCCACCCCCAGTCCTGTGTCTAATGAACCTGACATTCAGGGAAAATGTCTCCGGTAAAGGTCACCAGAGGGAAGTGGCATTCTTGCTGACAGCACCTGTCCCTCCCACACCGGCGCACTCTCCTTCAAGACAAAGTGCGGTGTGGCCCTCAAAGAGCCCACCCCCCCACCAGCCGCCACCTTCCCAAGGCTCCCCCCAGCCTTCCAGTCGATGTTAAACCCTCTTATCTAGAAACACACAGCTCAGGAACCGCCTCATTCACTTGCTCATTTTCCCTACAGCTCATCGAAGACAAGGATGACTCAGATCCCAGCCCTACCTGGCAGGGTCCCCCGGAGGGTGTATGCAAGCACAGCTCCCCTGAAACCCTGGTTTCAGGGTGTGTCTGCAGGGGTAGCAAGTGATGAGACAGGTAAGGGAGGTGGAAGGGAGGTGAGAGTCTCATTCCCTGTCCTTGGTCCTGACCAACATGGTGAGTTACTTACTGAAGGCTTTAGGGAGAAGTTGGTTGTACTTGTGTCTTAGAAAGATCATTCTGGCTGCGGAAGGAAGGACAGATGCAGGTGGAGGCAAGAGGATGGCAGCTGGTCTAGGGCAGTGGGTGGATTTGAGAGTGTGCTGGGCCGAGGGAGAGAGCGGAGTGAGGTAGGAGCTGCAGACTTGGCTTTGGACACTAGGTGGGAAGTGATGCTGTGTACTGGGAGGGGCAGGTTGGGATATACGGTGCCTCGGTCGTGGATGTACTGAGTTGGAGGTTCCTGGGAGATGGAGAGGGGCAGAGAGAGGCTGGGAAAGGGGTGTGGGGTGCCAGTGGGAGTTCTGTGCAGGGAGAGAAGACGCGGCACATGCTGTTCACACTGGGAACCCTTCTGAGTGTGATGTGGTTTCCAGTGGGCAGTGTGTAGACTGAGAGGGGGAGGGCCCTGGAGGGTCCCAGCAGAGTTGTGGGCATCGAGAGGCAGGCACGAGGTGGAGGCCGTGCAGGAGTCAGACAAGGGGTCATCAGAGAGGGGGCTTTGAGGGGGCAGTGGGCACCAGGGCCGCCACCCTGTCTACCCTCAGAGAAAGCACTTGCTTCCCTCATTTCACAGGTGGCAGCAGAAAAATGCCCCACGGAGGGCGCAGTGCAGTTCAGAGCTGGGCTCGTCGGATTCCAAAGCCATCGTCTCAGTATGCTGCCCTCTTCCCTGTTAGGCTGGTCGCCGACAGGCTCCTGGTGGCCCCATATGACCCTGTCTTCTGCCTCAGTTTGCCTGCTTAGCCCTTGAGCTGCTAAAGGGATAGGAGTCTATCCTGACAACCAACCTCAGAACTGCTAACATTTCCGAGGCACTTCTACATTCCAGTCTCTCTGTACTTTGGTTCACTTAATTCTCCTAGTGACCCTGGAGGGAGATATGATTATTATCCCCATTTCACAGATGGCATTGAGAACTGAAATACCTTACCCAAGCTGGCAAGTGTCAGAACTGGGATTCAAACCCAAGCAGCTGTGCTCTTAACCCTTTGGAGCTTGATCACCGTGAAGCCTCTCCTCTTAAGCCTGGGACCATCTCCTCTTTAGCTCCTATTTCCTTCTGCAAGTGTTCTGATTCCTCAGTACCACGAGGCTGCGCAGCACCTCCTCCCTGTGCTCCCTGGTGATGGGGACAGTTAGGAAGTCAGGATGCCCTTTGTCTCTGAAGGTCATGCCCCTGATTCCTCTTCGGAGGTGGCTGCAGTCTTTGACGGCAATGGATTTGCCTCCAACCCTTGGTGTTTCCATTGGACTAAAGCGGGGCAGTTACAGGACCTGGAATCTGTTGTTCAAGTCTGTGGGAACTTGGGCATGAGGCTTAAATCTATCTGGGCCTCTGGTGCCTCACTAGTGAGGTGAGTCCAAGGAGAGCATCCCACCCCGAACACGCAGGTGGTAGTGAGAGGGTTGCAGTTGCAAATGCACCAAGTTTTGTTGGTGTGTTTGTCCTTCTTCAAGGCTGTTGACCCAGGTGGTACACCAGGTGGCTCTTGGAGACCACACAACACAGCAGTTAGGGATGTGTGTGGGCCACAGGAGGGGAGAATTTGACCCTTGGCGCTGTTATTCCCTCACCGCCTATCTCAGATCCTGATCTCTAAGATGGGGGGCGTGACGGTGCCTCCCTCCTGGTATAGAGAAGCAACCGCTCTTTTCAAGCCACAGCTGTGTACAGACTCTTCCATCTTTTGAGAAAGAGGCAACATTTTGATCCAGAGTAGACGGAACAATGGACCGTGATGTTTAGCAACATAAACTGATTGCTGTTTTGGAGTGAAAATTGCCTGCACCCCCACCCTCACCCCCGCCCCCACCCAGGGCATGGAGTCATCATAGTGGGTGCTGCTGGTGCCCTTCCCATGTGCCCAGCAGTCCGGCCCATCCTTCTGCAGTCCCTTGACCCTCCAAATAAGGGCTTTCTCTTGCCTTGCCCTCAACCAGTAATGGGTGGAAGTTGGAGGCTAAACATGCTTCTTTGACCTTCGGGTGGGCCGCCTGTGAGGCGTGTCCCACACCGCTTCCCAGAGGTCCCCAGGGGGACCAAGTCACTGGATCTCACAGTGGCCGCCCACTCATTATCACTCGCTGTATTGGCCTCCTCCGCCCCATCTCCATCCCCGTCTTCCTCAGCTCCTCCCTCCACCTCCTCTCAAATGCACCGCTTGCACCTAAGTTCTCATCTCAGCTCTGCTTCTCAGTGAGTCCAGCTCCAGACACCCAAATTGAAGGGTGCATTCCCAGGATATAAAGGAAGAGACGTAAGGAGGGTTTTGAGAGACAGGGAGTCTGAGCAACATGGCAAGAACCCATGGGCTTGGAGAGAAATGATGGCAATGAAATGTTACTGGGAACAGCTGAGGCTCAAGACTGTTAGCTCAGTTCCAAGTCATGTACTTTGCTGTCTAACCACTGCCATTACCCTCAGACCTACAGTAAAACTCACTCATGCGGAACCACATTGCACTTCTGGATGCTTTGGGGAATCAAAGGAAAGGTTGCAGGGTTCTTTGGGTTAGTTCAAAGTGCAGAGAAGACTCTAGTGGCAGGAGGCAAGACCCAGCTGAGATGGAGCATTCAGTCAGTGACATTCAGGAGAAACACAAGTCCCTGTAGGTATTGTTGGGGTTGCAGGGTTTCCTACCATATGTGGGATGCAAGCTGGGGCCATTGACTTATATATTAAAAGATGGGTGAGCTCACAAGACTGGACAGGTAGGGGGGACATACAGGTGCCTGACAACGTGAGGCTATATGTGTGAAGCCCCCAGCTGCAGTGTTTTCCTTCCTGCCACAGGACCTTTGCACACAATGCCCCCTCTGCTCAGAATGCCAATCCCCCAACACTGCTCCTCCTTGCCTAATTAATTTCTACCTGTCTTTTGAATCTCAGCCCAAGTGTGGCTTGCTAAAGAAAATCCTTCTCAATTCCACGTTCCTTTCTTACAGTTTGTGTTTCTTTTCTCTCAAATCTCAATCTATGCGATTATGTGAATAGTGTCTGTTAGCCAGTAAGCACTTTGAGGAGGGCAGCATATTTGATCCCCACCCCCGACACCCCTCACTGTACTGCCAGCATCAGCACAGCTCGTCCCGAGAAGGTGCTCACTAGATATTTGGTGAAGAAATAAGGGAAGATATCTTTTGTTCCAGGGTAAAGGGCTAAACTTGGACCCCATTTACGAGATACTCCCTTAACAGCCACATCTCTACCTCCTGCCTCCAGGTGAATCATTCACCTGCTTAAAATGCAGAGTCCCATTTTCTGGCTCAGCGTTTCCCACTGTGACTGAGGAGCAGTGATTGTGTGCGGATGCCAGAATACATTACATGGACAAAAGGTAATGTGGAATGCAAACTCAGGAAGTTGAAAGGGACGTTTTCCTTCTCTTTTTCCTTTCTCTCTCTTCCTTCCTCCCTGCATTCCTCTCATTCTTCCTCTCTCCCTCTCTCTTTTCTTTGCTTTCTTCTGTAGGTTTTCTCAGAACTTTTAAACGCTAATGAACAGGGCAGAATCTTCAGGAGGAAGCTTCTACTCTGTAGCAGGTCCCAAAGGCATTTGATTCCAGAGTTTATTGATTCATTGATTTGGAGAAGCAAATTTGGGATTTGTGTTTCCCAGGAAATTCTTGGAGGAGTGTTGACTTAGAGAATAAAGTCTAAATTTCTTCATGTTTAAGGTCCTTAAAGACATGGGCCCTGCCCCTCTCGATGCCCTACCCCTACTCTTTGCTCAAGCCAACTAGTGAAGAACAGTCTTCCAATCACCAGGTACTCTCTCATGCCACCAGGTACTCTCTCTCTACGTCCTCTGTCTGGACGTAGGTAAACCTACTGTCTACTGACTGAGCTCCTGTTCATTCTTCAAGGCCAAGACCCACTTATTACTTCCTCTGTGAAGCTCTCCTTGACCTTTCAACTGCGTTCCCAGAGCTCCTGATATATCCTTCTACCAGGACATGACCACGATCTGTTGTAAGGAGCTATTATTATGAATAAATATCTTTAATATAGTATTTTTCTTCAAATAATTCTTTCCTCTGGGTTATTTTCCCCAAATAGTGAAACCTGATGATTCCCAATTTCAACTACCTTATGGCGGCTCAGAGATAAAGAATCTACTCGTAACGCAGGGGACCTGGGTTTGATCTCTAGGGTTGGGAAGATCCCCTGGAGAAGGAAATAGCAACCTACGCTAGCATTCTTGCATGAAGAATTCCATGGACAGAGGAGACTAGCGGTCTACAGTCCATGGGGTCACAAAGAGTCAGCCACTAACACGTTTACTTTTTCACTTACAGTAAAAAATACTGGTAAGGAGCTGCTGATGTGCCTCTTTTCCCTTTAAACTTCCCAAGGTCGAGGTCAAAATCACTTCATGGCCATGTCCCCAGTGATCGATGCAGGACCTATCACAGAGTGGAAGAGCATATGTATTTATTTGCTGAATAAGGGCACGAATGAGGGTTGAAGTGGAAGCGTTTCTAGTCTCAAAAATTGTAGTGAAGGGAAGGAGAGAGTGGGATAAATTGAGAGAGTATCACTGAAACATATATATTACCCGATGTAAAATTAGACAGCCAGTAGAAATTTGCTGTATGGCTCAGGAAGCTCAAATTTGGTGCTCTTTGACAGCCTAGAGGTGTGGGAGGGTGGGAGGCGGGAGGGCGGGGACATATGTATGCCTGTGGCCGATTCATGTTGATATATGGCAGAAACCAACACAATATTGTAAAGCAATTATCCTCCAATTAAAAAAATTAAATTAAAAAATTATAACCTGTGGCTGATTCATGTTAATGTATGGCAAAAACCATCACAACATTGTAAAGTAATTATCTTCCAATTAAAATAAATCAATGAATTAAAAATGTAATAAAAAATTAAAACAAAATTGTAGTGAAAGAGATGGTCCAGCCTTCCTTGCCAAGATCTGAAGTGAAAATCTCTATCCCTCCAATTTTGTCTTCTGCTTTTGTGGTCAACCCCATCCAGAGTGACTGGAAGTGCTAGATGATATTCTGGTGGGTTTTGATTCTCAAAAATCAACTACCTACTTGGCTTTCTTTATCTTACCAAGAAAGAGGGCATGAGAGGATGAGGGATGGGGTGAACGGGGGCGGGGATGGGTTAGGCTCAGGGGTGGATGTTGCACAGAGTATTTACTCTCAGCATGGTCATGGTCAATTTGGGGTCCTCATCTCACTTGACCTCTCATGGACACTGGACAGAGGTATCCACTCTCTCTTCATTGAAACGCCATCTCCCCTTGGCCTCTAGGACACCACATTCCAGCTCACTGGTCCTCCCCATTTTCAGGCTGAATCTCAGTGCTGGGCCTCTTCTCTACAGCTCTTCTCCCCTTGGGAGATCTCATCTAAGTCATTGGCTTTAAGTATCACCTCTGTGCTTTATCTCCCGTCCCATCCTCATTACTGATATCTGCACGTATTTACCCAGAAGCTCCACCTGGATGGTTAATAGACATTCAATCCTAACAAGGGCAAAGTAGGGTCCTTGATTTTCCCTGCCCCTCAACCTGTTTCTTCTCTAACCTCCCCTTTCAGAAAATGACACCATTATTACCTTAGTGGCTCAAGCCAAATCCTTCTGCGAGTCAAGCTGCCAGGAGGTCCTGCTCATTCCTACGGATGCCTACACCTACCTCTTTCTGGCCCTCTCCTCTGCTGTCATGCCACTGTGATCTCTCACCTGGACCGTTGCAATAGCATCTTCACTTTCTCCCTTGCCCCCTACATGCCTTCCCACTGCCACAGACCAAATTTGTGAGGGTTATTAAAAGGTTAAGGGCTTGGAAGACAGATGAATGTGGCTTTATCGCCTGGTTCTACTGCATATTGATATTATCTGTGTGACCTTGGAGGGATGACTTAACTTCTCTGAGCCTTAGCTTCTTATCTGCAGAATAAGATTAAAGCACTTAACTTGCTTTGGAGATGAGATGTCTCTAGGGTTTTCTCTCCCATGGTTAAAATGATGACTAAGTGGTAGACCCCTTGGATTTGATTTTACCAGGAAAACACAAAATTAGACTAAATATCTTGAAAAATTTGCATTCAGAAATATGCACATGCTAAGTTTTGTGACAATCTGCTATGTATCAAGCTCTGCTTTTGGTGATTTACATACTCCTGTGTGTGTGTGTGTGTGTGTGTGTGTGTGTGCGCATGATATTTAGGCTTCCCTAGTGGCTTAGTCAGAGAAGGCAATGGCAAGCCACTCCAGTACTCTTGCCTAGAAAATCCCATGGACAGAGAAGCCTGGTAGGCTGCAGTCCGTGGGGTTGCTACTAGTCGGACACGACTGAGCGACTTCACTTTCACTTTTCACTTTCACGCATTGGAGAAGGAAATGGCAGCCCACTCCAGTGTTCTTGCCTGGAGAATCCCAGGGATGGCGGAGCCTCGTGGTCTGCCGTCTATGGGGTCGCACAGAGTCGGACACGACTGAAGCGACTTAGCAGCAGCAGCAGCAGTGGCTCAGTGGTAAAGAACCTGCCTACAATGCCAGAGATGTGGGTTCAATCCTGTGTTGGGAAGAGTCCCAGGAGAAGGAAATAGCAATCCACTCCAGTATTCTTGCCTGGAGAGTCCCACAGACTGAGGAGCCTGGTGGGTTATAGTCCATGGGGTCATAAAAGTGTTGGACAGGACTTAGTAACTAAACCACATGTGTGATATTTAAAACAAAGCCTTAGGATACACCTATGCAGGAGACTCAGAGTAGTTAAGTAACTTGTCCAAAGGTGTGCAGCTTATAAATAATAGCAGGGTCAGCATTTTGAACCTTGGTTCGGTTCCTTGACCCCAGGGAAGCCTGTGCTTTCACTGAGTGGTTACAGCAGCACAGATATAGCCCCATCCACAGCAGAGAACTCCCTGCCTGGGGCTTGGCCTCGGGTTTGAGTCTAATAGTCTGCTGTTGAGTTGAACAGTCTGCTGTTCAGAGAGGTTGCCTCCATCAAGCCATGAAATCTCTCAGAATCTATTACCTTGTGAGGAAAAAGCCATCAAGACAATGGCAGTTACCGCATCAGGCGGTGCAAAATCAAATGCAATGTTGTGGGCTAAGGTGATCTGCAAAAGGCAAGCACATGAGTTACTCTTGCCTTCCTCAGTCTTTGTGGTCAAGATGACTCCGGAGGGGCTGCTCTGCTCTTGGGGGCTCAGTCCCGTTTCTCTGGAGCCCTCCCAGGCACCTGGAATTACCGTGGCATCCTGCCTGGTCGCCTCCTCAATGCTTGCCTCTGCTCCATCTCCTCGCAGTGTTTCCTCCCTCAGGCTCCTGACTCCATCCTCAGCTCGGTTATTTTTGGTGGGGATGCTACCTCACGCAGCTTGTAGGATTTAACGTTTTTAACCAGGGAATAAACCCAGGTCCTCAGCAGTGAATGTGTAGCATCCTAGCCACTGGACTGCCAGGGAATTCCCTCTCAACACTGTCTTTATATTCCACTCTTCTAGCTTCCTGGGAAAATTGCCTAAAGTTTCTCACTCCGAAGAAAATACCTGCATATCCAACTCCCAATTTATATTACTACACTATTCTCACCCCAGGGACGGAGGGAGTATTTTTAGCCCACATGTAATGGTAAAGGTTTTCTTGAGCTCCCACCTCCAGAGATAGGTTTCTTTGGAGGATGGAGCTGTGAGAGATGGCCTCTGTTCACACCTATGCATTCTTTGGGGTCCTATTTTGGGTGCCTGTCATGTAGCCCCTGATCTGTCCTGGGCCTAACGAGTTGAGCACCTGGTGGTCTGTGGCCAGTGGGGGGCAGCAGAGGGCAGCAGAGTGTGAACCAGAAGGGGCAGGCAGAGGGCAGGTGGTTCTGCAGCTGTTGGGCGAAGGGGCTGTGGATGGGAAAGTCTGGTCACTGAGTCCGCCCTGCTGAGTCTCTAGGCCACATTGTCTGGGGTGGTCTGGAGTAGATAGTGTCTTCAGAAGGCTGGTGGAGAGAACCTGCCATCTGCCACGGTGTCATCAGATGCTGGCTGCATGTGACAGTGACTCATTAGGAACAGGTTATGGTAAAAAGAGGACTTTATCATATGGCAGCTCCCAGGACCTGGCTTTCAGGGACAGTTGCAACTAGGAACTCAAAAGCCATCAGGACCATCCCCTTCCTCTCTTGATCCTCTTTCTTGTGTGTTGGCTTTATTCTTTTTTATTTTTCAGTTCTCTTGCAGATTGACCCTTCTAGGGACTGGAAGAACCATGGCACCAGCAACTCCTGTTTTGTGTCTTCCTTTGGTTCTTATTGGACAAACTTTGGGGAAGGACTTTTCTGTGTCCTGGCCTGGTTTATGCCCTTCCATGTGGTTGGGGGGTGGGGGAGAGGTCAAGGAGGGGTGGGGGAAGCAGCATTCTCCAGATAAAGGGCTTTCTCTTGGGGAGGGGTAGATGGGAGCTGAGCAGACCCAATATGCATCTACCATTCATGGTGGTGTGTGCGTGTGTGTGACACTTCCCCATCTGACACACAGGCACCAACCACTTTCTCAGATTCACGAGTTAACCTTCAGAACTCGGGTTAGCAGCTCTCATACCCTCTGCTCCTTCCTAATGAAAAGATAGCGTCCCAGGAGGATGGCAGCTTATTTCTCCACCTAAAATCCTCCTCTTCCCTGGCTCCTTGGTGAAGATGCACGCAGCTGGGCTTGATGAAGGGCTCATTGTGAGTAGTGTCTGAGTTGGAGGGCAGGAGAGGAGAGGAGACGAGAGGTCTGAATACCTCAGTGAGGCCTCAGTTAAGATCAGCAAATAAAGGATCATTTCAGGTCTTCTCCCCAAGATGCCTGGCTAAGAGTGGTTCTCTCTGTGCCTGGTGTTTCTTGCTAGCCCTGAAAGCTAAGCAGGGGGTGCCTGGTGCTGTGATAAATGTCAATATTAAGGCATTATTAGTGGTGTCTTCTGACCTGTGGGGTCATCCAGTGACATAGGAGGCAGGGTCTCCATGGAGACCAGAACAGTATCCTTGAGCCCCTGGAGGAGGAAGCACCAAGGATGGAGGAGGCCAGCACTCACGCCTGGCACAGGTGCTGCTGTGGGTCCTGTGGTGGGGTGGGGGTGGGGAGACAGGACTGGGCAGTTTTCACCCAGATTCCTTACGGGGTGTAAAGTATCTACCTGCACTGCCTTGTTTGACCCTAATGGTCTTTGGTCCCATTTTACAGTTGAGTAGACTGAGGGTGGGAGAAGGCGATGGCACCCCACTCCAGTACTCTTGCCTGGAAAATCCCATGGATGGAGAAGCCTGGTGGGCTGCAGTCCATGGGGTCATGAAGAGTCGGACACGACTGAGCGACTTCACTTTCACTTTTCACTTTCCTGCATTGGAGAAGGAAATGTCAACCCACTCCAGTGTTCTTGCCTGGAGAATCCCAGGGACGGGGGAGCCTGGTGGGCTTCCGTCTATGGGGTCGCACAGAGTCGGACACGACTGAAGCGACTTAGCAGCAGCAGCAGCCTGAGGTGAGAAAGAGAAAGTGGCTGGTTTAGATTCCTAAAGTTAGTGGGTAGAGCTTGAACTGGGGCCCAGGGCTACTGATGCCCAGAGGGTGGGGCAAGGCAGCTGGCGGGACACAGTCACCTACCTTGGGGGATGGAGACCCACCCGTAGGGCAGCGGGCAGCACCAGGCCTAAGCCCACAGGCTGCGCAAGGGGAATTCTGTAAAGGGGGTCACTGGGGTTGCCTTACTGATAACACTCTCCTGCTGAAGGCTGTTGGAGCAAATGGGTATGTGCTGACCTTTCCTGTGGAAGATGGGATTCCACTTTCTGGAAACTTCTGCAGGCCCAGACCTCTCTTGAGCTACCAGTGTGCAAATTCATATAGGACATCCCCATTTGGAGCCCACAGCCATCTCGACTCCCTAGATCTCCATCTCCAAACTGCTGCTTCTCCAGGGCCCCCCATTGCAGGGACTAGGACCATCCTCCCTGAATCATTTCAGGTCAGACATCTAAGCATCACCTTCAACTTGACTCTCCCTCCTCCCACGTCTGATCCACTCAAGTCCCCCGGACTCCTTTGCCTTGTGGTTCAGTTGCTCAGTCGTCCGACTCGGCGACCCCATGGACTGCAGCACGCCAGGCTTCCCTGTCCTCTTCCTTTACGTCATTCAAGTGTGTCCTGGCACAGCTGCCATCCCACGCCAGGTAACCCAGACCCTGGAGGCTGGAATAGCTCCCCTGAGCACACTTCCTCTGGGGGGGGGGTGAGTGTCTGCTTGCCAGCACTGCGAGTGAAGCATGACGGGAGAGGTATCCACTGAGGGAGGGGACAGCAGACTTGGCATCCTCTGGGGAGGAGAAGCAGGCATGGAACAGAACTGTTGACAGACTCCAGGCTGCTATATCGGGAAGATTTGACAACACACACAAGGAGAGAGTGAGGGCGCGTTGACGGCTGGTGAGAGGCGTCGGGGCTGGCTGGGGACGTGCCGCCACCACCCACGCAGGAGGAAGTTGGGAACAGATTGCATGGGACCGGTGCCAGCATCCTGAGGAGCTGTCTGCTCCCTCTCCCCTGGTTCTGGTACCTGCTCAGCAACTGGGGAGGGGGTTGGCCAGGAACACAGGCTGTAGAGAGTGTGTCCTGAGATGGGAGCCTAGCTCTGCACAGAGGGGCCTCTCTGCTTTGGGCTTTTGGTTCCCCCACTCCACTCCATTCCATCCCATCCCAAATAATCCAATCCTAATATCGCCTGACACCTTTGTATTCCCGGCCTGTCTTCTCCCTACTCCATCTCATCACCTTTCCTGTCTCCAAATCCTCCACCACCTTAGCCCATCCTTTACTCATCAGCCCAGGATGTTTCTTCCAGTTTTGTTTGCTTTTCTCTCAAAGTGGAGGAGGAGACAAGGGAATGAGTTTTATTTGTTTATGATGAGGGAGATGCTTATGGCAATCATCACATTCAGCCCCCCAGCTGGTTAATAACTCAAGAGTTGGGCATATAGTCCCAGAGAACGTGGCTTGGAAACATAGCCATGAATGGCTCCCCCCCCAAGGCCCCTTCTCCAAGCCCACCCTCCAGGCACAACTGGGCTATCACAGGTGCTTCCTCTTGGGGTGCCCCAGGGGTGGGTGCCCTATTCCTTCTCCCCAACTCCCACCAGACGAATCATTCCCGAGGGAGTCAACAGGCTGTGTAAGTTCAGCAGCCCTACGGACACGGTAGGATTGCACTTCTTGTCCCCTCACGGTTGAGCCAGATCCACCTGTGAAAGCAGAAATGTAAATGATTTTTAATTATCAGCCAGCTCTCCCCTGCGCCCTGGCCCAGGTGAAATAGAGGAGTTGAGAGAACAGTGATCAGACTCCCACATCACTGATGAGATCTTACAAGGAAATAAGAAAATGAGAAATAACCTCCTTTTGGGGTGCCTGAAGTGAGCACTCAATTCATTGAACACAGGCTGGTGTGCTGGGGACGACGGAACCTGCCTTTAATTTCTCTGATTATTGAGAGGCTGCTCTGCACTGCCCCTTCCTCTGGCTCCCACCCCGTCTCCTGGAGTCCTCTGAAGCAAACCGAGTCTATTGTCCCTCCGAAGCCAGGGGAGGGGAGCGTGGGGGAAGACGATGTCCCCATCTTCTCTTCCACTGCAGTGAGGAGCAATGGGGAGGGGGTATGTTTATAAGGGACCCAGCAAATGGTAGGGTTGAATCCATGTCCCCCACCCCAACCTCCTCCCTGGGCTTCCTTTCCCTCCTTGCCTCGGCTCCCTTCCTCATTCTTGCATAACCCCGCTGGTATTGGGGGGTGGTTCTCACCCCTTGCCTGGGTTGGCTGGAATCTGGGCAATGACTCCTTCTCCAGGAAACTGCTGGTATGGGCATGTGGCGATCACTCTGTGTGTGTGTGTGTGTGTGTAAAACTCAGGAAGTCAGCAAGATGGGTAGATTTGCAGAACCAGTGCATTTCAGGCTAGGGAGGCTGAAGAACTCAAATGGGCCAATTCACCCTTTTCACAGATGGGTAAGCTGAGGCTTGCAGGAGGACAGGCAAGGGCATCTGTGCTGTAAAGGGAATTAGGGCAGCTCAGCACTGAGACCGTGTCTCCAGGTTCCTCCAATTCTTCTGGAGGCCTTGAATGTCCAACTAAAGCCCTGGCTCAATCTTGCTGCCTCAGAAGTCACTGCTGCCCTTTGGGTTGGGAAGTGTAGCTGAATGACTGGATTTCTTCCCTTTGAAACTTTTTGCCACTGGGGTGAAGCTGGGAGCTTCCAGCCAATGACATGGTCTTGCCAGGGTCTGCCAGGCGTTGCACCATCGGGGTCTGGATGCTAGGCTGACCCAGACAGCAGGTTCCCAGCCTTGGCTGCATGTTGGAGTCCCTGGAGAGTAGAACAAAGGAAAGGTGCTCAGCCCACCAGGCTCTGGGAAGCCCTCTCTACAGGTGGTTTGAGGCTGCATAGGGAGATCACAAACTCCCTGTCAGAGAAAGCCTTGGGGAATGAGTTTTCTGGAGCAGAGCAGGCTGGGAGTGTGACTTGTTACAGCTGTATTTCCATGGGAACAGGATCAGGGCAGGGACGGGAAACACGTGTCACATGCCCCTGCTGGTCCTTCCCTGGTGCATGGTTCCAATCACATCCCACTGACCTGTTGGAGGAGCCTCGCCCTGTGACTGATTCTAATGACGCCGAGGGCCCTGCCATCTCCATTTGCCTTGAATTCTTAACTATCGCTGCCTCCGGTATGGTCGTTAGTCACTCAACATTAATATCTCCTGCGTCCATCACCGCAGCGATGACGATCCTAGACTTGCCTGGCATCTCACTGGCCAAGGGATGTGAAGTGGGTCCCCGGGGCCTGGCCGCCCTGCCCTGAGTGGGTGGGGGAGAAAGGGGGCTTGTTAGATCTAATTACCTGGCTGCAGGCAGTGGGCCTGAGCTTGGCCCACCGCATAATCCTCTGCCTGCCTTTCCGCCATAACGAGCCTGCCCGCCACCAGCTGCCGCGCGGCTAGATGGGACTGAGTTTAATTGCTACCCAAAATGTCAGCCCTTTCAAACCCACAGTATTTCATCACTTACCTTTAAAGAAGAGGGGGAAAAATCAATTTGGACCGTGAGTTTCGGCAGCAAAGCCTGCAGAAAGGACTGCCCAGTTCTTCAGGGGAGCTGTTCTTTTCATTAAAATAGCTATTTTTAAAACTCTCTCCCTCTCCCCCTCTCTCTTTAACGCGAGATGAAAAATCCCAGCTACAAGAAGGAGCCCTTTTATGAGGGAATAATAATATAAAAAAGGAGTTTAAAAAAGCCCACTTCTAAAATGGATCCTTTCTTTTTTTTTTTTTTTAACCTCTCAAAGGTTAAAAAAAGAAAAGAAAAGGGTTTTATTCTCAAAGCGTTTTTTTTACTGTTATGATCTCACTTCACCCTCACAGCAGCTTTTGGTGTTGGGGGAGGGCAGTTTTGTCATTGTCCCCATTTTATGGATGAAGGAATGCCCCAGAGGCTGCAGGCTCTGCTGGGGGTGCGGTTACACGTCTATTCAGGAAACAGGAAGGAGGAAACCCTTTTCTTTCCCCAGACTGGTCTCTTCCTATGGGTCCATGCAGCCTATCCCTGTATCCACCCACAATACATCCTCCCCAATACAAGCTATTTACCTACTAGTCAGAAAGTAAAAGTAGGGAGAAGTTAACAAAAAACCCAGGGGCCCATTAGGGCTGAACACTCATTTAACGCACTCCCTGAGATCACAGCCATCCTTTCTTCCCTAGGGAGAATTTCCCACTTTCCTTTAGAAGAAAGGAATGTAATTCTTTTGGAGATTACATTCCCTGGAAACTGGTTTCTTGAGCTCCAGCCTGAAGAAGTGTTTCAAAGTCTGCAGACTAATTAACCCCATTGTTCAGAATTAATCACCTCAGGAATATTTGGAGTCAACAAGAGTTGTATCAATTGGGCTCTTAATAAACCTAATGAAACGACTCAACATAAAGGCATATGAAATAGACTTTTAAAACATTAGCATAAACCACCAGCCTCCCCCGAGCCCTCGGCAGCACAATCAATCTTAATTGACACTTTATTAGCACCAAGAATTGCTATCAATTTGGCAAATTCCCCCAAGTTGCCTACTGAAATGACAAAGTTATCTTTAAAAAAAAAAAAAAAACAAAGGAAAAAGAGAGACAAGGAAGGACTTGGATTTTTGGGTGAAGGAAGACAGAGGATAAATTAAATCAGAGTCCTGTAATGGAAATGACAGTGAAAAGTGAAAAAAGTGAAAGTGTTAGTCGCTCAGTCAGGTCGCTCTCTTTGCGACCCCATGGACTGTAACCTGCCAGGCTCCTCTGTCCATCACGGAGTTCTCCAGGCAAGTATACTGGAGTGGGTTGCCATTCCCTTCTCCAGGGGATCTTCCTGACTCAGGGATCATCCCAAGTCTCCTGTATTGCAGGAAGATTCTTTACCGTCTGAGCCAGACAGTAGCAGTGTCAAAAGCACCCTCCCCACTCCCTGGAGTCCAGTGGAGCAGGGATCTCAGCCATCATGCCCTTCAGGGTTGAAGAACTGCTCCTGACATGCAATTCTAACTGTCTGTCCTAACTGGGTTAACCAGCAGAGGCGTCACTGCAGTGTCTGGGGTGAAGAGTCAGGCATGGAAACGGGGGAGTCAAGAAGAAGTGCTTGGAGTCCTTCTCGAGTTTTTACTTATGATGAAACATTTGCTTTCAAAGGCTGAGAACTGTTTCAAATTGTGAATTCTCTCAGAATTTCTAATAATTCTGCCCAGAATTTGAGGTGACTATCAGAGGGTCCCCAGATCCTCCCTAGCAGTTTCAAATCAACCGTGAGCCAGGAGATAATGTCCCCTGAGGTTTTATCTCAAGGGGCGTCACACGGCTTGTTTGTCTGTCCTGGGTGTCTGTGGCCGCTGTGGCGTCGTTGCCCTCCCTCCCCGCCTCCCTCCTCTTTGTCTCCTTCCTCTTTCTGTAATTCCAGGGGACACGGTTTTGGGGCTCATCCCAGCTGGGCAAGGTGGCCCCACACTTTCTGGAGTGGCTCTTGCTTACTGAGAGCAGCCAGAGAGGAAGATGTCTTGGGAAGAACTGTGCTGTCACAAAGAGGGCGTGGATTGCTGCAGAATGTCCAGCCTGTGGACAGAGAGTTGCCCTCCACTGTGCAGCTATTAATGCATAGTAGACTCTGTGGCCAGACTGCCTGGGTTTGAATCTTGGCTCTGCTGTGTCTTAGCTATGTGACTTGGTATGCCTCAGTTTTCTCATCTGTAAAATGAGATAATAATAGTGGCTCCTGAAAGGGTTGTAATGAGGATTGAGTAAATAAGGGTAAATTTCTTTGAATTGCGCCTGCCACAAAATAAACACTATAAAAGTGCTTTGCTCTTACTATAGAAAAGGAAACTGGAAGAAACCAATAGTTAACACTTATCATTTGCTGTGTGGTATCATGAAAGCCTAGGATGGAAAAAACTGTGAGAGAGACGAGTCAATAGGCTCAGATACTCCCAGTTAAGAAGAGACCGTTCCAGGGTCTCCCATGGAGTCACTGGTGACCGTTAGATCTAGACTTGTGGGATCTGGTGCCAGAGTGAGCTTAAGACCAGGTTCTAAGTACTTCACATACGTTATCTCATTTTATCCTCATGGAATCTTATAAGGTTGGTACAATGTTCAATATTTACCCTTATTTTATATGAAGGAAATGAGACACGGAAAAGTTAAGCCCAAGATCATACAGAGAATAAGTGACAGAACTAGGATGAAAGTTCAGACAGCCTGGCTCCAACTTCTATAACCTCAACCAGTAAGCCATGCACTGGTTGTGACTTGGTGCTTTAATTCTGGAAGAACATCAAAGAGCACAACCACAGTTGTTTCTCTAGAAATCATCCCAGAGCTCAAACTTGGGAGCAGAGGACCCATGGTCTTTCTATGAAGGCCATTCAGGTTGTCCTTCTAGAGTAAATGAACTTGAGGAAATCTTTCTACAAAGCATCACATCGATGTTGGTCAAGCAAGTGATACTCAGCCCTTAGATTCCTTTAGATCACTGCAGTGGGTGTGCAGGAAGACTTCCGGAGTGTCACTGCACTTTCCCTCAAGCGCACTTCCCTTGCTTTGCCAGACCAAATGAACTTTCCCTAATGACACTCTTAGCAGGATGTTGCACACCTTTGTCTCACTTCTTTTTCCTGGAGTGTTCAGTGTCTAAAAGAGCTGGGGTGTAGTGTTGTATTCTGCCAGTGGGTGTCACCATCCAGTATATGCAATTCTCTACCTGAGATTTCCTTAAATCTAGAATTTGAGTTCTGTAAAACAGTAAGTCTTTTTCTTGACACACGCTCAGTGATGGAGCATACAAGAAGAGGAAGCATTTCATGGATAAAGACAGTAACTCACTCTGAACATGATCAATCTAAGGATATTTAATCTATCTGAGCAGGGATATGTCTGCCCAGTTGGATTACCCAGAGAGTTTTAAAAAATTAGACATGATCAGGATCACTTTAATTATCTCTGAATTTTTCTCAAGGCTCATTCTCTAGCCTCTACCCCCATAAAAACCCTACTGTTATGAAATTTCTCTTTGTCATTTCCTTGCTTTCTTGCTTTAAATATGATCTCTAGACAATATATACCTAAATTATATATATGTATGTGTGTGTGTGTGTGTGTTAGTTGCTCAGTTGTGTCTGACTCCATGTGGCACTATTGAACAATTGAATGATCTTTTCAAAATGCAAACCTTATCAATCAATGTAATACATCATATTAACAGAATAAAGAGCGAAAGCTAAAGATCATCTCAATAGGCACAGAAAAAGCATTTGACAAAATCCAACACCCTTTCATAATAAAAAATGATCAACTAACTAGAAATAGAAGAGACCTTTCTTAACCTGATAAAAGGTGTCTATTAAAAGCCCACAGTTAACTTCACACTTAATATTGAAGGGCTGTATATTTTCTCTTTAAGATCAGAAGCAAGACAAGGCTGTCTGCTCTTACCATTTCTATTCAACATTGTGTGAAAGTTCTAGTCAGGGCAATTAGGCAAGGAAATGAAAAAATGAAATAAAAGGCATTTGGATTAGAGAGTAGTAAAACCATCTCTATTTGCAGATGACATGATATTGTATGTAGAAAACCCTGAATAATCCAGAGAAAAAGTATTAGAGCAAGCGAATGGGTTCAGCAAAGTTGAATGATATAGAATCAATATAAAAATCTATTGTATTTCTATGTAGTAGCAGTGAGCAATCTGAAAATGAGATTAAGAAAATGATTCAGTTTACAATAGCATCAAAAAGTAGTTTGTAGTAGATTTAGCCAAAGAAATGCAAGAATTGTACACTAAAACTTAAATAAATGAAATGTACTTCATGGATTGGAAGACATAATATTGCTAAAATGACATTACAAACTAAAGCAATCTACAGAGTCAATGCAGTTCCTATTCAAATTTCAACTGCCTTCCGTCTCTTTCTCTCCTTTTCCTCCATCCTTCTTTCCTTTCTTTTTTTCCAGAAATGTATAAACTTATGCTAAAACTGTAATGGAAATGCAAGGGACCTCAAATAACCAAAAGCAATCTTGTAAAAAAAGAACAAAATTGGAGGACTCACGGCTCCTAATTTCAAAACTTACTGCAAAGCTATAGTAGTCAAAACGTTGTGGTACTGGCATGAGGATAGACATACAGATCAATGGAACAGAATTGAGAGTCGAAAATATTCCCACAGATCTATTATTTTTGACAAGGGTGTCCAGATCATTCAAGGGGAGAGGATAATATTTTCAATAAATGGTGCTGGGACAACTGGTTATCAACATATAAAAGGATCAATTCAGACCCCTCTATCACACAATTAAAAAAAAAGAATTCAAAATGAATCAAAGACCCAATTATAAGAATTAAAACTATAAAACTTTTAGAAGGAAACAAAGGTGTAAATCTTAGTAACCTTGGTTTCTTAAATATGACACCAAAAGTAACAAGCAACAAAAGAAAAAATAGGTAAATTAGACTTCAACAAATTTAAAACATTTGAACAGCAAAGGACACTGTCAGGAGAGAGAATATACAGCTTACAGAATACAAGAAGATGTTTGCAAATCATATATCTGATAAAGGCCTAGTATCCAGAATATGTGAAGAACTCTTCCAACCCAATAACAAAAAGACAAGCAATCCAATTTGAAAATGGGCAAAGGATTTACATAGACATTTCAGATAAAATAATCGCCAATAATTATATGAAAAGATGCTCAGCATCATTAATCGTTAGGGAGATGAAAATTAAAACCACAATGAAATAGCTCTTATACCCACTAGGATAGCTATAAAAGCCAAAATGGAAAATAACAAGTGTTGGCAAGGATGTGGAGATATTGGAACCCCCGTGTGTTGCTGATGGAACTGTGAAAATGGTGTGGCCACTGTGGAAAACAGGTTGGCAATTACTCAAAAAGCTAAAAAGAGTTGCCATGTGACCCAGTAGTTCCGTTACTAGGTATAGACCCAAGAGAATTGAAAACATGTTTCCACGAAAACTTGTGCAGAAGAGCTCAAAGCAGCAACACTCAGACAAAAAGTGGAGACAACCCAGTGCCCATCACCTGACGGGTGGATAAACAGATTGGGGTCTATCCACACAGTGGGTCACTCTCTGGCCACTAATAAAGAGCACTGACATATGCTGCAACATGGATTAACTTTGAAATGATGCTTAGTGGAAGAGGCCACACAGAAAAGGCTACACGTAGTCCGTTTCCACTGATGTGCAATGCCCAGAGCAGGTCAATTCATAGAGACAGAAAGTAAATTAGTGGTTGTCAGAGGACAGGGGAAGGGGGAAACTGGGAGTGACCGCTGACAAGTGCAGGGATTCTTCATGGGACGATGGATGTATTCTGGAATCAGATGTGTGTGTGTGTGTGTGCTTAGTCCCTCAGTCATGTCTGACTCTTTGCGACCCTTTGGACTGTAGCTGGCCAGGCTCTCTTGAATGGGATTTTTCAGGCAAGAATACTGGACTGGATTGCTGTGTCTTCTTCCAGGAGATCTTCCTGACCCAGGGATTGAACCCGTGTCTCCTGCATTGCAGGTGGATTATTTTCCGATGAGCCACGGGGGAAGCCCATGCGGAATCAGAGAGTGATAATGTTTGCACAACATTGTGAACTCACTAAACACCGCTGAATCATGCATCTCAAATGGTGAGCTTTATGTTATGTGCGTTTCACCACAACAAAAAAATTGCAAAGAAAAATGCAAACCTGATCATGTTAATTCCCAGCTTAAAATCCCTCACAGGTTTCCTATCACTCCTGAGGCCTGCCTGAGCTGCTCCCTGCCATTTCTTCAGGCTCATTTCAGGACACTTGGCCTTTTCGCCTTTGGATTCTAGCCTGCTTTCCCTCAGTTCCCTAAGGGGATGGGCCAAATTTCCCACCTCCTACAGGGCCTTTGTACAGACTGTTCCTGCTTGAAAACCTCTTGTTTCACCCTCTGCATCTCTCATGAAACCTTCCGCGATCTTCCAAACCACGTCAAGGCTCATATAGTCCTTGTTCTTTTCCTTCTGAGCTTTTGCCCCGTTTGTGAGTTTGTGTACACACACGCACACAGAGCTTACTTGACTAATGTCTCCCTTCCCCATCAGAAGACTTCCCTGGTTGAGCCCTGGTCCTTGGCACGGTGGCCAGCACACAGCTTCTGCATTAAGCTCTGGAGGGTCCCCTCTACTGTGGATTCCAGGGCTTAACTGTACCAGCCTCTTGTTCTTGGCAGCTCCACCACGTTCCTCTAGCCCAGGGGTTCTCAATCATGGCTGCCCACTTGGAATACACAGGGGAATTGTTTTTTAAGGAACCATGCTCAGGCTCCAGCCAAACAATTGTATAAGAATTTCTGGGGGTGGGATCTGGGCAGAGGTGATTTAAAAACTGCCAATGTGTAGCCAGGTTGAGAATGGCTGCTATAGTCTCACTTCCCTCCTTGCTCAGCTCAACCCAGACTGCACTGATTCTGGGCATCTGTGAGGTGTCCAGTCCTGGGTGAGTCCTCGGAAAACTTGGAGACCTAAGGTACCACCCGTGGGGACAGCACACCTCTCTTTTGAGCTTTCCTAGGGGCTTTGGAAGGAAAGTTATGACCAACATAGATAGTATATTAAAAAGCAGAGACATTACTTTGTCAGTCAAGGTCCGCCTAGTCAAGGCTATGGTTTTTCCCGTGGTCATGTATGGATGTGAGAGTTGGACTGTGAAGAAAGCTGATCGCCGAAGAATTGATGCTTTTGAACTGTGATGCTGGAGAAGACTCTTGAGAGTCCCTTATACTGCAAGGAGATCCAACTAGTCCATTCTGGAGGAGATCAATCCTGGGTGTTCATTGGAAGGACTGATGCTAAAGCTGAAACTCAATACTTTGGCCACCTCATGCAACGAGTTGATTCACTGGAAAAGAGTCTGATGCTGGGAGGGATTGGGGGTGGGAGGAGATGGGGACGACAGAGAATGAGATGGATGGATGGCATCACTGCCTCGATGGACATGAGTTTGGGTGAACTCCGGGAGTTGGTGATGGACAGGGAGGCCTGGCGTGCTGTGATTCATGGGGTCGCGGAGAGTTGGACACGACTGAGCGACTGAACTGTACTGAACTGAACTGAGGGGCTTTGGAATACCAGTTTCGACCAAGAAACCAAGTAAAACAAAGAAAGTAGCAAACCATCTCTGAGCTCAAGTCATTGCTGGGGACTCCTCTGGATATGCCTTGCGAGGTCTTCCCCAACCCCCACCCAGCTCCTTGACCTTGCCTCACTTTTGCTCATGGCTGGGGGTTTTCCCAGTCTTTTTGTATCAGTCCTGCTTGGGTAGGACAGAAAACCCCTGTGGGAGGCTCCAGATGTACAAAATCTAGGTTAATGACCATTTGTAAGTCTAGACTGGCTCTGCCTTGGCAGGCTTCCATCTCAGGCAGAAACCCCTCATGGGTGGCTCCGAGTGTCCTAGGTCCCAAGTGGGAGGGACTGAGGTAACAAGGGGGGTTGAAATCAGCTTGAGGGAGGGGAAGGGGGATTTGCATTGAAGCCTAGACAGCGGGCAACTTTAACTGAGGTTGCATGTTCCAGATCAAACCAACCAGCAAACATTTTATTAAGATGACTTAAGCTAAAGCTGAAACTGTAATACTTTGGCTACCTCATGCGACGAGTTGACTTACTGGAAAAGACTCTGATGCTGGGAAAGGTTGGGGGCGGGAGGAGAAGGGGACGACAGAGAATGAGATGGCTGGATGGCATCACCGACTCTGTGGACATGAGTTTGAGTGAACTCCGGGAGTTGGTGATGGACAGGGAGGCCTGGTGTGCTGTGATTCATGGGGTCACAGAGAGTCGGACATGACTGAGCGACTGAACTGAACTGAACTGAATTTATAATTCATGCAACACTGAGAAAACATCAGTCGCTCATATTTAAGAACACTGTTGTTATTGTTTTCTTTGCAGTCGCTCTGGAGGTAGGAGTTGGCGAAGATGTCAATGGGGCCAAAGCTATCTCTTGGCACTGCTTCTGGAGGGACTTTTCTGATCTTTCTGGAAAATGCTCTGTTTGACGATCTTTTGAGCTTAAATGAGAGGAAAACTCATGTCTTTTAAAGTAAGGACCTGACTTTGGCACATGAAGATACGAGCAAAGGGTTTTGGCCTCAGTTTCCACTCTGCTATTGACTTGCTATGGGCCCTAAGGAAACTATGTCCTCAGTTTCTTTTTCTGTAAAAGGGGAATAATAACAGACCTTGCCTCAAAGAGGGCTTTGAGGAGACTCGATGAGATAATACGTTGCACTTAGCACAGCACTTAGCACAGCTCCTGATACAGAATAAACTCTCAAGAAATGTTATTACAGTCAGACGTGTGGGTTATACATGGACATGTACATGTGTGTTCACGTGTGTCTGAGAGCCAGGCATTGTATTTCTGAATCTGTTTCTCATGTACCATATCATCTAATACAGATATAATCTCATGAATAATTGAAGTAAAATTAGGCATTAATATTTAAAACATGCTCCACATTGCTGATGTTTTACAATGTGGAGTTGGTTGAAATTATTTTTTGGTCTGTAAAACAACCTGATCGCAAACATTTAATCAATGTACTCAAGTGCATGTTTTGCATGTTTATTCCAATGTCCGCCTCCCTAACTGGCAGTTTTTGATGAACCTGGGCCATTATGAGGTCACAGGACCACAGGCCTGGGTCTCTGAACATGCTGAGATTTCCCAGTGCTGATGGGGCTTGACAAAGTCTCTGGGATGATGGAAGAGAGCGCTGGCAGAGGAGGGGGATGAGGGGAATTTGCAGCCAGGGGGACCTGGGTTTCCATCCCTGCGCTGCCTGTCCAAGCCACGTGGAGGGGACTCGAGATTAGCCACATGCATAGCCCCTGCCTAGCTCCCGGCGATCTCCCACAAATAGTAGCAGTCATTAGCTTTGCCCGGTTAGCAGCATTAGGGAGCAAACTTTCCAAACATCACAAGGAAATAGCAGCTTCTTTACCACACACAGAGGACCCCTCTCTCCCAGCCTTGAGGACTTGAGGGTCCAGAGGGAAACACTGCAGGTGACGATGGCAGAGAAGGGCCCCCTTAGGGGCTCCTCACTCTCATCCTGCTCCGGAGCCTCGCCCTTCCAGGATGGGGATGGGCACTATACCAGTCCTGCCATGGTGGCTCTACTCCTTGTCCTTTTCAACAGAACAGAGGCAGGCTATTTTCCAAAAGAGCTCAGCTCAGGGCAAAGGGAAATGATCATGAAGATCCTCCTACAGAGGACACAAACCTCATCGTGGACACAGAATGGCAGAGGGACCCAAGCACGGACTCTGAGACTGGACCGCCTGGCAGGTTCCTAAGCTCTCTAGACCTCAGGTTCCTCATCTGTAATAATCATATCCCTCATCTGGGGTAATCATAGTACCTTTACTCAGACGATCGCTGTGAGGCTTAGAATGGTGCCTGGCACGTATGAAGTGTTTGCGTGTGTGCATGCGTAGTCTCTCAGTTGTGTCCGACTCTTTGCAACCCCATGACTTGTAGCCTGTAAGTCTCCTCTGTCCATGGGATTTTCCAGGCAAGAATATTGGAGTGGGTTGCCATTTCCTTCTCCAGGAGATCTTCCCAACCCAGAGACTGAACTTGTATCTCCTGTGTCTCCTGCATTGCAGACAGATTCTTTACATGCTGAGCTATCAGGAAAACCATTGTTATAATTATGACAAAGCCCGAGTCCTCATGGGAGCAGTGCCAAGGGATTCTGGGCTCCCAATCTCCTCCTCCAAAACCACCATGAGAGAATGGGTGTTTCAGAGGGAAGGGACGATGGCTTGTTCATCTTTTTAAAAAAATTTCACTTCATTTTATTTATTTATTTTTTGTCTGTGTAGCATGCAGGATCTTAGTTCCCAACCAGGGCTTGAACCTGTGGCCCCTGCAGTGGAAAGTACAGAGTCCTAACCACTGGACCAACAAGGAAGTCCAACTTGTTCATCTTTGAATTCCAAGTGCCCATCACCACCTGGCACACTGCAGGTGCCCAATAAATAAGTGATGTTAGGCCGCTAAACAATCCTATGGCATTGGGATTGTGAGTTCCACTTTACAGAGAAGGAACATGAGACTCCCAGAGGAGAAGGGACTTGCCTAAGCAATACGGGGTGGCCGGTGAAAAACCTGGGTTTGACTCCAAGTCTTTTTTTCTTTGCTGTCAACCAGGTGGGTGACCCAGGCTTTCCCAACTGGATGGCCAGCTTTACTCAGTCCTGAAGCATCTACCATCTTGCTCCCACCTGGGGAAAGGGCCTTGAGTGGACCCCTACTCTGGGGCCCAGTATGATAGCTCCATACAACCTCAAAGTGCAGCATCAGGGCAGGGAGCTAGAATGTCAGAGAGAGAGGATGGGAGAGTGCCCTCCCTCAGGGTGTGGAGGCAGCCAATAGATGGGGAGAAGGCAGAGATGATAAGATGTAGGCACTGGCCTCTGTGTGTGTGGGGGTAAAGGGATATTCCTGGCCCTCCAGAGTGACTCTAGTGTGCCTTCCATGATGTGTGGTGGCAGAGCAGGATGGGAGATGGCTGACAGGTGGTCCAGAGGTCCTGTGTAGAAGCCTGGGAAGCTGGGAGGGGGAGGGGTAGTAAGGAAAGCCTGCTGACCTATTACTGGGCTGATCAGAAAGAAGGGTGGAGGGTGCTTCCTACAGAGGGGTGGCCTCTCTCAGAGGTCCCTGACACAGCCAGTGCATCCTGGTGATGATCGCTTGTGTGGGCCAAACACCCTCACTGTCTTCTGTACCCAGAGACCTGCGCTTCAGTTGGGGCAGTGTGTGTCCTTGAAGTCTGCACTTTGTCCCTGGAAAGAACCCGGTGACCTCCATCGGCAGCTCTGAGTGTGAATACAGGCACTGCCAGTTAAAGAGACAGACTGGTATAGGGAGGGGAGCCTAGCCTGGGAGCTCCATCACCAAACAGCTGTGAGAGAAGGGTCCCTTCTTCTCTCTGGGCTCCAGTCTTCCCATCTGTATAGTGGGGAAATTCCTTTTGATGACCTCTGAGGTTGCTCCTTGCTCTGATGGTGACTGTAACCAGCAGAAAACTAATCAATATTAGTTGAGTAAACAAGGGAGTCAATGTGGTTCCATGTTGATGAGACAATTTAGCAGATGACTTTTGAAAGACAAATGAGGCTGTTTTTTTAAAAAATTTTTATTTAATAAATGATACAAAGCACAATACCAAAAACATTGACAGTTAAAATTTCACCAAATGAAAAAATACTGTAGAATACACAGTTGTAAAAAGCTACATTTAGAGGCTGTTTTTTTTTTAAAAACTTTTTATTGAAGTAGAGTTGTTTTATGTGTGTGTGTGTATATATATATATATATATATATATATATATATATATTCCTTTTCAGATTCTTTTCCATTATAGGTTATTACAAGATACTGAATATAGTTCCCTGTGCTATACTGTGAAGAAAACTGATCGCCGAAGAATTGATGCTTTTGAACTGTGGTGTTGGAGAAGACTCTTGAGAGTCCCTTGGACTGCAAGGAGATCCAACCAGTCCATTCTAAAGGAGATCAGTCCTGGGTGTTCATTGGAAGGACTGATGCTAAAGCTGAAACTCCAATACTTTGGCCACCTCATGCGACGAGTTGACTCACTGGAAAAGACTCTGATGCTGGGAAAGGTTGGGGGCGGGAGGAGACGGGGATGACAGAGAATGAGATGGCTGGATGGCATCACAGACTCGATGGACATGAGTTTGAGTTGGTGGTGGACAGGGAGGCCTGGCGTGCTGTGATTCACGGGGTCGCAAAGAGTCGGACACGACTGAGCAACTAAACTGAACTGTGCTATATAGTAGGACCTTGTTGTTTATTTATTAGGGCTTCCTTGGTGGCTCAGATGATAAAGAATCTGCCTGCAATGCAGGAGACCAGGGTTTGATCCTTGGGTCGGGAAGATCCACTGGAGAAGGGAACGGCAACCCACTCCAGTATTCTTGCCTGGAGAATTCCATGGACAGAGGAGCCTGGAGGGCTACAGTCCATGGAGTCACATAGAGTTGGTCATGACTTAGTGACTAAGCACAGGAAGCACAGTGAGTGAAGTGGAAGTCGCTCAGTCGTGTCTGACTCTTTGCGACCCCATGGAATTCTCCACGGAATTCTCCAGGCCAGCATACTGGAGTGGGTAGCCTTTCCCTTCTCCAGGGGATCTTCCTGAACCGTGGTCTCGAACCGTGGTCTCCTGCTTTGCAGGCGGATTTTTTACCAACTGAACTATCAGGGAAGCCATATACAGTAGTGTGTATCTGTTAATGACAAACTCCTAACTTATCCCTCCTTCACTTTCCCTTTCGGTAACCACAGGTTTGTTTCCTATGTCTCCGAGTCTATTTTCATTTATAAATAAGTTCATTTGTATGATTTTTTAGATTCCCCATGAAAGTGATATCTGTGATATTTGTCTTTCTCTGACTTACTTCACTTAGTGTGATAATCTGTGCTGCTGCTGCTGCTAAGTCCCTTCAGTCGTGTCTGACTCTGTGCGACCCCATAGACAGCAGCCCATCAGGCTCCCCCGTCCCTGGGATTCTCCACGCAAGAACACTCATAATCTCTAGGTCCACCCATATTACTGCAAATGGCTTGAGTTAATTCTATTTTGTGACTGAGTAATATTCCATGTATATATATATATATATATATACATATATATAATTTCTATTTTATCTATCATATGAGGCTGTTTCAACCTGCAGAGTTAACAGACAGTTGAACATTCATGGGCTGCTTTCTCTCTGCCTGACATTGTACTGAGCACTTCCCATGTGTGGCCTGATTAAATCTTCATGACCACCTGACGATATAGGTGCTATTATTGTTTCCATTTCACAGACGAGAAAATTGAGGCACAGAGGGCTACTCTGCCCCACAGGCAGAATGGTGATATTACTCAGAACTCTTTCATCTGCTTGGGGGCAGAAATGCAACTCATAGCCTTACGGATAAAAGAGAAGGTACTGTTTCCATATCTGTAAAGTCCAGGATGACCTGATCCAAGAGCCCAAATCACAGTTTCAGGAATTCTCCTTTCTCCTGCTCACTTCAACACATGACGAGTGTCAGGGGGAATGGCCTCTCCAAGAAGAAAAATAGTGTAGATGTTGAAGGCTCCATTTCTGAAGCCTGAGTACCTGGGTCGAGCTCTAGCCTGGCTGTGTGGCCCTGGACAAATGAGTCAGCCTGTTTGGCTCAGTTTCCGAGTGTGTGAAATGGGATAAGAGCTGTACTTACCCTGAGGGGTTGTTGGCAGCTCAGATGAGCAGCAAGTGCTCAGAAATGGACTTGGCCTTAAGTGTGTGTGCTCTGCGGCTTCTACCTTTAAAAGTTCCCGGTGGGGAAAGAGCCTCCCCTACCCTGAAGTCTGAAAAAACCCCATGTTTGACTAATAATGGACTGACTCGGGTCCTGTGCTGTCTGCTAAACCAAAGCCTGTGGCCAGGGAAGGGAATATGCTAACTAGGCCTGATCACATGCCCACCCCGGAGCACAGAGAAGGCCAGTCCTCCCAGCACCATGGACCAAGTGTGGTGATGGTTGACCTGCCAGAGGAAAGTCACAGTGTGTCACCGGAGGGGTGTGCAGGCTGAGCGGGCACAAACCAAACGGTGACCATGGACATGAACCCAGGTGTTAATAGTTCACCTCCCAAGAATGCAAGCACCGATTCTTTATAACGAAAGATAATTTCAGACATATATATTTCAATAAAAATTAAAAAAGAAAAAAAGGTAGTTTTCCATTTATTAAAAAAATTAACTTATATACAGGAAAATTAACTTTAAAAATTTCTGTTCAATTAAAAAATTTCTGTTCAATTCTGTTCAATTGAAATTCTGTTCAATTCTGTGCATTTTAATGTCAGCATGGGGTCTTGGGACCTTGACGGTAAACAGGGCACAGGACAATCCCAGCACCACCAAGAATCCTGTCATGCTGACCTATTGTAATCAGTTCCTCTCCTACCCCAGACCCATGTTAACCGCAAATCTGTTCTCTGTCTTCATAGTTTTGCCTTTTCCAGAATGTTCTACAAATATAACCATTGGCCTGTAGTCTTCTGAGGTTGCCTTCTTTCACTGAATATAATGCATTTGAGATGCACCTGTGATGTTTTGTGAATCAATAGTTTGTTTCTGTTTATTACTGAGTAATATTCCATAGCTTGGTTAGAACATGTTTTGTTTATCTATTTACCTGTTAAAGGCCATTTGCATTGTTTCCAGGTTTTGGTAATTATGAACAGTGCTGCTGTAAACATCTGTGCACAGGTTTTTGTGTGAACATAAGTTTTTATTTCTTTGTAAATAAATACTTAAAACTAAGTTTGCTGAGTCATATGATGAACTTTATAAGAGACTGCCAGACTGTTCTCCGGGGTAGCTGTGCCACTTTGCATTTCTACTAACAATGTGGAAAATTCCGGTTCCTCCACAGCCTTCCCAGCACTTGGCAGTTGCCAGTATTTTCTACTCTTGCCTTTCCAACAGATGTGCAGCCCAAGCATGGAGTCTTAACTGAAAATTTTAGTAAATGGTGTTTGCAAGTGTGTTAGTTGCTCAGTCGTGTCCAGCTGTACGTGACCCTACGCACTGTAGCCCACCGGGCTCCTCTGTCCATGGGATTCTCCAGGCAAGAACCCACTGGAGGGGGCTGCCATTCACTTCTTCAGGGGTCTTCCTGACCCAGGGATTGAACCTGGTCCTCCTGCACTGCAGGTGGACTCTTCCATTTAAACCAAAGTGGTGTTTAGTGGCTGCAAAAGTCAGAAAAAGGCTTGCTGGAGTGAGCAGGACCCTAGAACAGTGGTCAAAGTGGGGGTTGGGGTGGGGGCTTCCTGTGAGTGTTGGAAGGGACTGTTTTAAGACAAGTTGGTAGTGGACCTGGGAGAGTGGAAGGGCTGTCAGGACTGTGATGGACTTCAGATCTCACCCTGGGTTATCCTCCACTGTGCCTGTGAGGAGACCCAGGTCTGGATGCAAAGGAAGGAACTTACCCAGTCACAGGACACACAGCAGTGTTTCAGTAAATGGGTGAACGACAAAAGGAACTTTCTACCTCCGATTCCTCCAGGGCTGGGATAGATGGCTGTGCTTGAACTGGAGGTAGTGGGTGTACCAGCTGATCTTTCTCGGGTCCTTTGAGCTGAGTTCTTGGTGATGGGCAGGACTCAGAACCAGTTCTGTGTGGCATTGCCTGGCCCGGTGGGACCCTGTGCTTACTATGGAAGAAGAAGGGCAGAGTGTAGAGTTGGGACAAGTGGCGAATGTCCATCCTGTAGATACTCATGAACTTGTTGCACGAAGAGTGGGCCATTCGCCTGTGTCTGTGTGACCATGGGTGACAGCCCTGGAGTCTTTGAGGGCTCTGAATCTGCATGAAAGTCACTAGGCCTGTCCCAAAGGGAATCCAAGCTATCGCTCCCCGAGGATGACAGCAGCACAGCCAGCTCCCACAGCACCCCGTGTCTGAACCTCGGCGAAAACTGTAGGGAATCAGGATTGAGCGGACGGACCACGGCCCCGCATTCTGGGGGCCGAGTCGGGAAGGACCAATGATTACCTTGTGTGATGGGGAGGGTATGTCTTGGTCCCCACCGAAGCTTTTACAGGGGTGGGGGGTGTCTCTCTCTGACTTGCATCTAAAGCACTCATGAAAGGAGGAGGGGACGGCAGAGAAAACCTCTGTTCAAGAAGCTCAGGGCCACATATACCTTGGCCAAGGAGGTGGGCGCCTGCCATCCATGATGGTAGCCACACGGTAATCTACCCACCCTACTTCTCACTCCCTGCTCTGCCATGGACCTGGAATTCCACCATTAGGGTCAGTCCTTTGATTGAAGCTTTGACTCTAGAGGAGCCCTGTACACATTCCCTGGGAAGGGCAGGTCATCGTGTGTGACTTGATTAAACTGGCTGCTGCCACTTAGAGAATACCTAAGTATAAGAGAGGAGAGGGTTGATGTGTGGAGGAGGGACGAGTGGGAGATGGATTGGTCTGAGCAAAGGCATGGCCCAGCCATGTCAGGAGGCAGTGTGTGTCGGGGGGTGGTCAGACATGACCCAGGTGGGGAAGCAGACTCACCGTGGGACCTCGGGGGCAGGGGTACAGGCTCTGGAGGAGGGCAGGGCAGGAGTGGGCCTGAAGGCATCCTTTTGTCTGCAGTTTAAAGTCTGTGTGCTCCCGAGAGCTTCAGATGCTGCCATGGGGCTGCCCTTGGGGCTTCTGGCAGAGTCCTCTCGGACCTGGGCTGTGCCCGCTTTACCTTCCCTCAGAGCACAGTCTCCCTGGCAACAGAAGCTTATGATACAGGAAAGTGAGTCCTGCCTCTTGGCGTCTTTTCCCCACTGGCAACATCAAAGGTAACTGTACCCTCTCCTTCCGGTTAATGCATTTTGGACTGAGAAGATCGACTGTAGCACAAGCAGCGGCGAGGCCAGTAACATCTCGACAGTGACAGCAACAAATGCCATTTTAAGTGCTTATTTCCCACCAGGTGCTGGTCAGCACCGGAGAAGGCAATGGCACCCCACTCCAGTCCTCTTGCCTAGAAAATCACATGGACGGAGGAGCCTGGTGGGCTGCAGTCCATGGGGTCGCTACTAGCCGGACACGACTGAGCGACTTCACTTTCACGCATTGGAGAAGGAAATGGCAGCCCACTCCAGTGTTCTTGCCTGGAGAATCCCAGGGACGGGGGAGCCTGGTGGGCTGCCGTCTATGGGGTCGCGCAGAGTCGGACACGACTGAGGCGACTTGGCAGCGGCGGCGGCTGGTCAGCACTTTACAGGCGCTGCATGTAATCCTCACAAAGGGCCCACAAGTACCCCATTTTACCAACGAGGAGGTGGAGACACAGCTTGTTCAGGGTCATGGGGTGAGTCTAGAAGGGGTGGGGTTGCACATGCAGGCCTCACTTCAAGTGGATGCTCTTGAACACCTCTCGAGGTCAAATAAAGTGGAAGTGGTCCATCCCTTAATTAAGCCAACAGGGGGGTGTGCAGGAGGAAGCCCTGGGGGTTCTGGACCCAGTTGGGTGGGGGATAGGAGACCGGGGGAGTCTGTCTGGGGGAGACAGGGTGGCACTGCTGGGGAGCGTTTTCTGCTGCTTGCTGCTGGTTAGTCCTTGTCCTTGGTTGGCATTCCCTGGCTTGTCCTCAGCACAGTTTATCCAAGGAGAAATTGGCTGTAAATTTCCCCAACTCTGTGGCCATCCAGCCCTGGCCCCGGCCTCGGTCAGGGGACGCTGCTGAGCTGACAACAGATTCGTCACTGGCTGAGTCCTGAGCCAGCACAGCTGTCAGCAGGGAGGAGTGGCTCTGCGCCACGACCGTGGCAAGTTTACCCTTGAGCCTGACAGGTGCAGACAGAGATCTCAGAATTTGTGGCTCTTCCCTCTGAGTGATGGATGGACTGGCTCCTTGAGTCTCTGCTCCACCAACTGCTGTCAGAGCAGGTGAGTCTGTGGAAAGTGCCGTGGATGGGGGGACACATCTGCTATAGGCCTTTGGGGCAACTTGGTCAGTGGTCAGGGCTGGGCATGGGTGCCATGACCCTGGCCAGACTGGAAGAAGGGACATGGTGGTTGGGAACCCGATGTCCATCACTTGCCCACCCTTCTGACGATCTGCGTTCCATCTCTGCACAAGGCACGATGTCCAGGCACAACTCATCTTAACGTTCTCTCTTTCCTCTTTGCTTCTCTCAACCGATCCATCCACCCAACAAACATTTATGGAGCATCCATTATTAGCCGGCACTGCGCTGGGGAAAGAGAGCATAGAAGACCCCCAAGGTGCCCATCCTTATGGATCCGCAAGTGAGGAGCAGAAACCAGCAAATTCAATAAGGAAACAAGAAAAAACCTAGGAGTGATGAGGGGCTATGGAAGGAATTCCGATGAAGAGAGTGACCGAGGAGACACTTTAGGTGGTCAAGAAAGTGTCTCTTTGGAGAAGGAAATGGCAACCCACTCCAGTATTATTATTTCAAGAATCCCATGGTCCATAGGGTTGCAAAGAGTTGGATATGACTGAAGTGACTTAGCACAGCATGCAAAGTGTCTCTTAGGAGGTGACACTGTGTGAAGAGACAGTGCTGGACAGGCGCCATCTCTGGGAAGAGCCCTAGGCAGACAGAGCAGCTGGTGCAGAGTGCCCAAGGCAGGCGTGAGCTCAGAGCACTGGCGGAACATGGACGGGCTGCCCCGGCTGGAGCAGAGCGAGTGGCGGGGATGTGGCAAAGGACAGAGGCTGGCGAGGCAGACCAAGGGCTGATGCTTCTTTAAGTCAGCATGAGGAACTTGGCTTTTATTTTAAGTGGGATGGGATGCTATTGGGGTTTAAAGTAGGGGAGAGGCACGCTCTGATTTATGTTTTGAAGTGATTACTCTGGTTTCGTGAGAGCAGATGCCACTAGCAAAATCCAAACTTGCCACGTTTCTCCAGCTGCCAACACATACAGCCTGCCCAGAATATCCGATGCCGTTTATCCTAGTGCCGTTCTGACCGTATCAAACACATTGTGTCTAAGATGATTTTAAATGCATAAAATTTGCTAATAGTGTCATTATACCCAGACACATACCTCATATGTATTTCTTTTTAAGATGTGTGGGCAAGGTTCAATCCTAGCCAAGAAAGATACAGAGCCTTGAGTAAAATTGGCACCATTACAAACCATCCTAAGTCCATCAGTTACAAGGACTGCTCTTAATAAATTGAATAACTCAGGGAAGTTAAATGTAGGCGCCTTAAAAGTGTGGGCCCACTGGCCCAAAGGGATATTAACAGATTGGCATTTAAGCGTTGATGTTCCTCAAGCTTTGGGCAGTGTTGTAATTCAAAACATGGTTTGGTGTGACAACATATAGTGCGATATGTTGAATCTGAGGTGAGCATGTCATACATAAAAGAGGAGGAGGGCTAGATGTTCAGAAAGGGAAGGGAGAATGGAAATTGAGAAAAGCGTATTAGAACATGATAGGAAAGAATTTAGAAGCCCTGGAATTGAATTGCAAAGCACAGCATGAACTTGTGACTTTCACATTCTGCTCCATCACTGAAATAGCCCAGGCTGCCTCTGGGCTGATGCACCTTCCCCAGGTATTGTGATAGAATCATGCAGCCACGGGGACTGTGGGTTAGTTTTTCAAATCACCTTGTAATGAAAGGAAGCGGGGATTCCCCGAAGGATAACTGTGCTGATCTTGAGGTTGGAAGGCAATGGTGCTTTCAGAGATGCCTGCGGGAAAATTGGAATGTGCACAGAGGCCAGCTCAAAGAGAACCTCCTTAACCCCCATCAGGATACCCAAGCAGGGACAATCGGAGCGTAACAATTGGTAACTGTGGGCAAGCGACACAAACTAAGCCCGAATAAGAGTTTAAGTCCATGAATTTGCCAAAAAATGGAAATTAATAGGAAGGATGCCAGGGACGTTGGCATGCACGCAGTTTTCAACATGGTTTACAGAGGGATGTGGATAAAGTCACATGGCCAGAGGTTCACACATTGCGGTCAGCAAGCCGGTCTCCAGTCCACATTTTTGTTGACTTGCTCCAAAGGTTTGCTTAAAGGATGAGAGTGCATGTAGAATTGCACTATTCTTTAGGATGTTTTGTATGATTTGAAGAGAAATCCCTGGTGGCTCAGATGGTAAAGAATCTACCTGCAATGCAGGAGACCCAGGTTCAGTATTTGGGTTGGGAAGATCCTCTGAAGAAGGAAGTGGCTACCCACTCCAGTATTCTTGCCTGGAGAATTCCATGGACAGTGGAACCTGGTGAGCTATGGTCCGTAGAGTCACAAAAAGTTGGACACGACTGAGTGACTAACATTTTCACTTTTTTAAAAAGGATGTTTATTTAGTGGTGCTCAGTGTTTGTAAAAAGCAAGAGATGGAGTGTCATGACCTGCAAGGCCTGCTTCAATTACTTAGTGAGAACACACTCTCAGACCTACAGCACCTGGATTCTGTCATTGTAGAATTTTGTGTGCCATGTCCACACTGTCCTTTGTCCAGGAAAAGGGTGTATATTGTACCAGAAGGAAATCAAGGTGTCTTGAGGAAAGGGAGGAGCAGAGGGATGGTATCGTGCCCTGGCCAGAGCAGCCAGTGGCCCAGCCTGTATTTAGTCAGTAGATACGTGTGTGCCTCTGTGTGTTCTCATGCTAGGAGGGTAAAAAATGTGAATTATTGTAATGTTTAAAGTTCAGTTCAGGTCAGTTCAGTTCAGTTGTGTCTGACTCTTTGCGACCCCATGAATCACAGCACGCCAGGCCTCCCTGCCCATCATCCAATCCCGGAGTTCTTTCAAACTCATGTCCATCGAGTCAATGATGCCATCCAGCCATCTCATTCTCTGTCGTCCCCTTCTCCTCCCGCCCCCGATCCTTCCCAGCATCACAGTCTTTTCCAGTGAGTCAACTCGTTGCATGAGGTGGCCAAAGTATTGGAGTTTCAGTTTTAGCATCAGTTAGAGACCTTTAATGTATAATCCTGATTTTCAGTTTTTTTTTTGTTTTTTTTTTAATGAGAAGATTTGGAAGTGCTGAGCTAGTATTTCCATTGTTATGGAAGGCCAGGGTTGAATAGGAATTTCTCCTTCCAGACCTAGCTGGCCACTCCAGCTAGCACTAGTCCCTACCATTCTCATTTGTATCTTGTTTAAATTACTTTCTTGAGCTCAGTAGACATTTAAGTTTTGAACCCCTGTTGGTGATATCAATGAACAACAATAATAAAGGGCCGTTATTACTATTTTACAGGTAAGAAGACTGAGGCCCAGAGGGCTCAAGCAAGTGGCTTTAACGTCACAGGTTGTGGGAGGGACTGCTAGTTGATTATCCTACCATCCGTTCTCCTCTTCTGCATTGCAGACAGAACCCTATTTCATTTGGGCTGGAGTGTGTCCAGGTGAAAGAGTCCGTGTCCTAGGTTCCTTTGCAGTTAGGTGTGGCTATGTGAATCAGTTCTGGCCAAGAACATGTAGGCAGTGTCACACAGATCATTTAAGAACATCCTTAAAATGGAGGGATAAATCCTTTTTTCTCTTGCTTATCCTTATTCCTGACATCTGGAGTGCAGATGTAATGGCTGGAGCACTTTCATGCATATTGGGCCATGAAGAAATGTTGAGGATGAAAACCATGCATGTTGGAATGGAGATAGGAAGCAGATTTTGTGATGAATGTGTAGATCCACCACACCAGTCCTGACCCACATTCCATTAGACCTCTCTTTTGATGGTTCTCTGTTTCTGTAGCTGATACAGTGTTGAGGCCAGGGTGTATTCCCCCACCCAGCCTTCTAGTCTGTGCTGCAGTAAAAGCTTTCCATATCTCCTGAAGCTGGCTTCCACACTCCCTTCTGGCCTCCTGGCATTGGGTGAGCAACTGGAGCACATGCTTGGACTGGCTAATTAAGCAAGTGGCCCCCTTCCAGTTCCACAGAAACGACAAAACTGACCCAAGCAAGGGCAATCTGTAAGTTTCTTGGTTGGGGAACTAACCATATGTCACCTTGCTACAAGAACAGTAGCCTCTGAGTGTCTGCTCTGGGCTGCCCTCCAAGGCCAAAGGATGGGTAAACAGTGCCTGCAACAGTGACCAAATGGTGGGGCTTCTCAGGGAGACTCCAAAAGTTTGCCAAGGCTGTTACCAGCTGGCACCCGATGTTTACTCACGTGAAATGTATTCCTGTATTGAAAAGTGTCTTTTCTGTTCAAAGTAATGGATCCCTCTCATTTGAGTGGTTGGGTTTTATTTTGCCTTTGGAAAAGAGAACCCCACATGGTCAGATAGTGAAGACTTCTCTGGGGACCATGAATGGATACAGCCTGGAAAATTCTCAAGGTTTGTGTGCAAGCCTGTTCAATCGGAAAAACAATGACAACGGTAATAATGATATCACTTGGAGCCATCTCCCCATCTCTCTTCTTGCTTTCACTTCTTCAGTGAGCGGTCTAAACCCCTTGCCTCATTACGTCCTCTTCCTCCTACTGCTCATCCCAAGGGGACCTGCTTTCGCCCTGGTCGCCCTCTGAGGACTATTCTGGTTCAAGTCATCAGTTGTCTCCTGTTACTGATTCAATGACTTTAAAAAAAAGTTATTATTTGATTGGACCTCTCTCTGGAGTTTGATACTGTCAGTCACTTTCTCAGTCACTTTTTCCCTTAAAATATTCTAAGTCTTCCACGCTTTTGATCTTCTGACAATATGATCTTCTGGTTTTCCCCTCTACCTCCCAGACCAAACATTCTTCAGTTTTGATGAAAACCAGCCCTTGTGTTTCCACCTTGTTTTATGTCCCTGGATGTGTTCCAGTGTCTCCTGGTTTACAGTCTATGGGAACTTCAACTTGTATCCTACTGTTGTGAGAAAACTGTATACATCTTATTTATTTTGAAAAAAAAAAAACCCTTGTTTCCGGAAGGTCCGTCTCTGGCCCCCGCTGTTCCTTCTCCTCCTCTCCGCTTCCTCTCTTGTCTCACTGGACACACTCTCCCGAGGCTCCTGCTCTTTCCCCACTCCTCTTTCCACTCCCTACACTTAGTAGTAGGTGGTCACTCGCACAGTCGTGTCCGACTCTTTGTGACCCCACGGACTGTGGCCCGCCAGGCTCCTCTGTCCATGGGATTCTCCAGGCAAGAATACTGGAGTGGGTTGCATGCCCTCCTCCAGGGGATCTTCCCAACCCAGGGGTGGAACCAGTGTCTCCTGCTTTGCAGGCAGACTTGGATTCAGTCCCCTTACACTTATCTAACACTATTTGCCCATTATGCCTATCTTAGATCAAGTCATCAGAAAACAGGCTCTAAGATGGAGAACTGAATGGCTGAGAGGAAGCCAGAGAGACCAGCCTCTGTGTCCTGCACTTGGGAGGGGCCGTGCCCCTTGAGTGGCTGAGGTAGCCTCCTTCTAAAAGGCAATTCATGAAGAACAGTCCAGTGGGAGCAGACAGCAGGAAAGTGAGCGCCTCATTCCGGAAGTTGGGGCTGGAGGTCTGGGCAGCATCACAGCACCCAGGGCACAGTCCCAAGTCTGAATGTATAGCCCTGCCCTTTTCTGTGCAAAGACCACACTTCCGTAGCCAACCACTGCCGAGCGTGTGCTCTCATACAGTGCAGTTCCCCGAAAGCTGCACGCTGTGCCCACCGCGGGCCCTCCTGCCTCTTATGCGCTGTCTGTGCCCGTGTTCATGAATTCCACAAGCGCTTGTGGAGCACGCACGCTGTGCGAGGCACTGTGGGACCTGGGCACCGGGAAGGGGCCTGCTGGAAGTTAGTTTGGGGCCTGGAATCAACCTGCCTCGTTCACGGAGTCTGATTGGGGAGCCTGGCTGGTGGAAGGATGGGTAGCATGGAGCACACCTGGGCAGAGCCACGCTCACCTACCCTGGAAGTGCCTCCTAGTCAAGCCCCAAGGGGATGGTGGCAGGAGTGAGCCCTGGGGAGATGGGGCAGCCAGAGGCTCAGATGACAGGCCAGGTGTTTGCGGGCCTTGGGGAAAGCGGAGCAGGGCACCCCCCCCACCCATACAACCCCTGCTTCGCTTCTTGGGAAACCCACAGGCACCTACCTGCTGGGCCAGCTCTCCTGCTGTGGGAATAGGCCTGTAGTCCCTAATGGCTCCATAAAAGTCAGAATCATACTAAGATCCTATGCACACATGTGTGTGTCCATAGACCCATGCCCCTAGTGCACAGACCCAGAACCAAGCCTCCAGTTCCCCACAGGTGTGCTATGAGCCTGGCCACACTCCCATGTACGTACACACGTGGATTGGTATGCCACAACCCCATGCGCACCCACTGCCAGGGCCCACACTCACCAGCCCCATCCACCGTGCCCATCTTCCTGTTGGTTCGTTCAGAAAGCATGTGGCCGACGCTCGATGTTCTAACATGCTGGTGTGAGTTCACACCGGGCACTTTAGTATTGAAACCTGAGTGACAGCTGTGAGTCCACAACCTTGCTGGGCATCTGCCAAGTCCCTGCGGCTGGCCGGGGCTGCAGCCCCAGCCTCCAGTGGGGAAGGAGGAGGCTGTTCTCTTCTCTCTTTTTGGAGCCAGCTTCTGAAGTGCCGTGAATAAGTATTCAGTTCCCTTCCCTCCCCAGAGACCAGGCTGCTTTCTAAATACCAAAGCAGGAAAGTGGAGACTTAAAAAGGTCATTACCAAATATCGAGAGGGTGATATTTAGTGAGGAAGTGGCTCCTGGAGGGGGAAACTCAGACCCCAGCGGGGAGCCTTTGTTAACAGCCCCATTCACTGCCCTGGGTCCCCCTGGGCTGGAGAAGAGAGGGAGGTGTGGAGAAACAGCAAACTCCGCCCGGGGGGTGGGGGGGGGTGGGGGGGGAGGGAGGGGCTGCCTCCTGGGCTGGTGGACAGACCTCCAGGGGCAGCAGCGGGCCATGCTCGGTCACAGCCAACTCTGAAGAGTGAAAGTGAAAGTCGCTCAGTCGTGTCCGACTCTTTGCAACCCATGGACTGTAGCCGGCCAGGCTCCTCTGTGCATGGAATTCTCCAGGCCAGAATACTGGAGTGGGTAGCAGTTCCCTTCTCCAGCGGATCTTCCCAACCCGGGGGTTGAACCCAGGTGTCCCGCACTGCAGGCGGATTCTTTACCTACTGAGCCTCCAGGGAAGCCCAAGAATAATGGAGTGGGTAGTTGTTCCCTTCTCCAGGGGATCTTCCCAAACCAGGGCTCCAACCCAGGTGTCGCGCATTGCGGGTGGCTTCTTTACCTACTGAGCCACCAAGAAGGCCCCCAGCCAGCTCTGGATGGGCAGAAATAGTGGCCCTTTAGGTAGAGATCCCAGGGATGGGGGACCCAATGAAGCTCCCCACTTTTTTTCTGAGAAGCACATGGGACAAAGCAGGAGCTCAGTCAGCACCTCAGGACCACGGGGGCCTGGCAGGACCCAAAAAGCCCATCCGTCTGCTTCCACACTTGGGCAGAGAGGTTTCTGGGATGGACTGTTAACTCTTGCCTTTGGGAATGCTCCTCTCCCTCCTTCTTCTCCTTTTTAAATAGTTAAGGTGAAAAGAATGGGAAAAAAAATGATTGCTTAACAGCTTGACAGCACAATTTCTCTTAAGGTCTTTGTTTAGGGTAATACCTTGATAAGCTGCTTGGGCAAGAGGGTGAGCTGCTGAGGGCAGGATGTTGGCAGGAGCCAAGGCAATAAGATGGCTAAACTGTTCTGCATGAGAAAGTAAGAGGAATGAGTTTTTGTCCTGAGAGGAAAGGAGAGAGGAGAAAGACATGGGGGCCGGGCAGGGGAGGCAGGGGGCGGCTGGAGGAAGGCCAGGCTGGATCTGCTCCATTCGCTTGCCCTCCGCATCCTGTCTGTTCCCTCCTTTACCCCCCTCCCACACTAGCCTGACCCCTCCATAGGCTCCTCTGCCTCTCCCTCCCTTTGGGTTCGGCCAATGGGAAACCCTGATAGGAAATCTGAGAGCGGGAGGAGAGTATTCATTCTCCTGGCTCCTTTTCTATTTATACCCAAAGTCCCAGGTGCTTTGGGGGAGGCCCCTGCTTTGTGGCTCCACGTACAGTCCTGCTTCTTTCTTCCCAGCTCAGCCACACCTGCTTACTGCAATGCTGGGATGGCCTCACTACAGCGGGGGTGAGACTCGGGGACAGGATGCTACTGTTGGCTTCTAGTGTGGAATCACCACAAAGAGACTGTTAGAGAAGGAATGTCGTGTCCCCCTAAATTCCTGTGTGGAAATCCTAACCCTTAAGGAGATGATCTTAGGAGCTTGGAGCTTTAGGAGATGACTAGGTCTTGAGGGTGGAGCCCTTGTGGATGGCATTAGAGCCGTTATCAGGAGACCCACAGGGCTCCTCACCTATTCTATCATGTGAGGGTGAGAAGTTCTCAGTTTGCAAACCGGAAGAAGACCTTTGCCAGAACCCAACCACTGTTGTTGTTCAGTTGCTAGGTCATGTCTGACTCTTTGTGACCCCATGGACTGCAGCATGTCAGGCTCCTCTGTCTTCCACTACCTCTCAGAGTTTGCTCAAATTCATGTCCATTGAGTCGGTGATGCCATCCAACCATCTCATCCTCTGTCGTCCCCTCCTCCTCCTCCCTTCAATCTTTCCCAGCATCAGGATCTTTTCCAGTGAGTCAGCTCTTCCCATCAGGTGGCTAACATATTGGAGCTTCAGCTTCAGCATCAGTCCTTCCAATGAATATTCAGCCTTGATTTCCTTTAGGATTGACTGGTTTGATCTTGCAATCCAACAGACTCTCAAGAGTCTTCTCCAGCTCCACAATTCAAAAGCATCAATTCTTCAGCACTCAACCTTCTTGAAGGTCCAAGTCTCCCATCTGTACATGACTCCCGAAAAAACCATAGCTTTGACCATGCGGATCTCTGTCGAAGAAGTCCAGCAAAGCTGGCACCCTAGTCTCAGAACTCTAGCCTCCCGAACTGTGAGAAATAAGTGCCTGTGGTTTGTAAGCCACTCTGGCTATGGTCCTTTGCCATAGCAGCCTGAGTGGATTAAGGCAGAGAGGGATGGCTGGCGTGGATGGATGGTGACGGGAGTCATGTTCAGGTTATGTGCTGGGAGACAGGTCAGAAAAAGGAGGCATATGACACTGAAGTGGGGCCTTCTGTGTGAGAAAACAGAGTAGCAAAGTCACGCCACCTGTGACTAGAACTCCCCGCCCCTCTCCTGCAAGCCCTGATCCTCCCACTCTCCTTGGCCTCCCCACCACCCGCAGCTCGGGGGCCAGGCGGACCTGCCAGGAGAGTGAGGTGGGGTGGGAGGCGGGGAGAAAGGAGCTACAGAAGCTGTAATTTAGGGACGAATTTCTTTTTCTGGCTCCTACACGGCAGTGAGGAAGCAGGGACAGGCAGAGGAGGGCCTTTCAGGACCAGTTTTTTCCTACTTGTGACGCATAATGCAATCAGATGATATTTAAATATTCATAAAAAAAGGATGCAGATGCGATGTAAGACTGGTGGGCCAGGGGTGGGGGAGGGAGAGAAAGAGAGAGACTGGGATCCACCTGCCGTGTTTAACAGAACAACAGGATCTCAGAGTGAGGAAGGGCATTTGGGATCATTTAGTCTGAGCTTTAACTGTGGCAGGAATTTCTTTAGGGCATCCTGATTTGGGAGGTTACTCTCCCTACCAGACAGGATGCTTATACTAGCCTAAAGCCAGGTTTCCCATCTTGGGGCAACAACCCTTGCTACAGGGAATTTTTCCTTAGAGTGAGCTAAAATCTCTATTACTATCTCCCCCCACCCCAACCCCCAGCGGTTCTAGCTCTGGTCCCTGGGATTACTTAGGATGTGGCTATTCTAAGTGTCCCTTGAAAGCCCTCAGGGATGTTCAGCAAGTAATCATGTCTTTCTAGCCCCATGTTAGGCAGTCCTTAGCTCCCTTGGCATTTGGCCAGAACTTTCTTAAGGCACTGCCACAGAGACCTCAAGAGAGAGGCAGGGAGAGCATGTGTCTGATGACCTGTACCTGTACAGTCCAGGAGACTTGGTCCTTAAGTCCGGAATCTGCGAGCTAGCTGGAGAGAGGATCACGTCTGATTTTCCGGGAACCATTGAGGGAGCGGAATGAAGGGAAGCAGCACTAATTTCAGAATCAGGAGCTCTGATCCAGCCTGGATGCTTCTGGGACCTGGAGGAAGTCACTTCACTTCTTTGAGCCTCAGTTCCTTCATCTGCAAGGCAGAGACACCTCTTCTACAAGGATTCCATGAGGATTAAAGAGTCGGGAAAAAGTTTCCCTGGCTGCATGGACCAGGACACTCAGCCAGGTGGTGGGTTCCCTGGATCAATTTGAGGCAGAGGAGGGGAGAACTGAGATTTGAAGGTGCTTGAGCATCTGGGGTCCATCCTTGGAGGCTCCAGTCATGGTTGGTTTCAGTGATTGCCATGGAGAAGGCTTGGGAAGGGGGCAACTTCAGTGCTCAGCCATGAGGCTGGAGCGCTGATGCATCTGCGCAGGGCTAGGCAGGAGGTGTTCGTGGTGGGGGCTGCAGGCCCAGCTGTGTGGAGTGTAATAGATGGGACACAAGCCAGAGCCATAGGGTGTAGTTCTGCTCCCTGCTGGCTTTGCGATCTTGGGAAAAAGTCCTAACTTCTCTGAGTCTTACTCTCTTCATCTGAAAATTACAGAAAACAAACATCCAGAGCCTCTTGGGATGTTCTAAAGATGAGGAAGGCATTAACAGACTTGAGTTTAATAGGAAATGAACCTAAATGGACAGGGTTTGTCAGAATATCAAGATGGGGGAAGCATAGGAACTTCTAAGGGCCATGTGGGGCCATGGGGGCTGAGGAGAGTGTTGACACGGGGACAAACCCAGATTCAGCATCATCCTCCCAATCTGGGACAGCAGAGGGAGAAATGGACCCTGTCTCCACGCCTGTAGAACCTAGGGGTGGATAGAATAGGAGGCCTGGAGCCTAGCTTCCCTCCCATTGTGGGGATCCCCTCTGCAGACTCCAGCTGAGATTCCTGGCTTAGATTTCTTGATGGGTGGAGAACACACCACCTCCCACAGCAGCCTATGGCATTGCCAGAGGCTCTGCTGGGAGTTCTCCTTCAGCTAGACTGGGGTCTTCTGTCTCCACGGTTCCATCAGCTTCCCTGGCCACAGAGAAGCTTGGCAAGGTTTAAGAACCTGCCACCCTGGGGAGATCGGGCGACAGAGCAGCAAACAACTGGAAGGAAAGAAGAGCCACTGCTGGGTCCCCAGTGGCCCTTCCGTCCCCACCAGGGGGCTTTCCACTTCTCTTGACTGCTCCAGACCCTCAGTGCTGCCCCGGGTTCTCAAGGCTGAGGGCCTTCCTTCTGCCTCTTGGACACACTCTTGGGATGGAGACTCTCCCTCTGTTACCCGTTCCCACCCTGACCCCCAGGTTAGGGGCTGCTCCTCTGCTGTTTTGCCAGCTCCCATCTGTGCCCTTGATGCCATCCCCTCCACCTCCTCTCCTGGCACCTTTCTCCACCAGGAACTCCTCTTTCCTGAACTCACAACCTCTGCCTCTTACTGCGTTCCCCTCTTTAGCCTACAACCCTCCTGAAGGCTCTTCCATCGTCAAGATCAACCACCCAAAAGACAAGAAAACAGCAACAATAATAGCCCTCTTGAGAGTCCTGATGGCTCTGACCCTGTTGCTCCTTCTTGCCTTGAAGCCAGGTTTCAAGGGTGGTTAGTGTTCTGCTTCCTGAAAGTCCTTTCTAAGGTCATCAGTGGCACCCCTGATGGTGGACCTGCGGGCACCCCTCAGTCCTTGTCACGACAGCAGGCTTCGGGGCTGAGGCTCACACCCACTTTCTTGGGACATGCTTTTGCAGGAAGGTGCCTGATCTCCTGGTTTTCTGCCCATCACGAGATGCCAGGTTCTCAATCTCATCTTCCTCATCAGGCTCTTTAGTATTGTTGAGCCTCATGGCTCTGCACTTGACCTTGTTGGCTCTCCACTTCTACCCTCTCCTTGGATGACTACAATTGCCACCCGTGTGGGGGGACTCTTGAATCTCTGTCTCCAGGCTGGCCATTCTCTTGCACAACAGGCCTGCATATCCCACTGCCCACTGGCCATTTCTATTGGGATGTCTTTCAAACTCACAGAGGCCAACACGGAGGTCACCGTTTTCCTCCCCAGGGCTCTCTGTCAACACTATCAGCTCAGGCACCCAAACCAGAAACCTGTGACTCCTCCCCACACTTGGACTCCTTCTTCTCTTTTATTTTGCTTCCAGTCCGGGTGGTGCTAGTGGTAAAGAACCCACCTGCCAATGCAGGAAACATAAGAGACACGGGTTCGATCCTTGAGTTGGGACGATCCCCTGGAGGAGAGCACGGCAACTAGCTCCAGTATTCTTCCCTGGAGAGTCCTCCTGGACGGAGGAGTCTGGTGGGCTGTTACAGTCCATGGGGTCTCAAAGAGTCGGACATGACTGAAGTGACTTGGCATGCACAGACACTTCCCATTCAATCACTAGGTCCTGTCAGGCCTCCGTTCCGAGTATCTCTGAAATCTGCCCCTTCCTTCTGTTTGTGAACACCATCACTCTCTGGTCCTGGGCAGCAGTACCTCTTGCCTTGATCACTGACGCAGCCCGCTGTGGTGTCCCAGCTTCGACTTCCCTGATCCCAGCAACATCAGCAGTGTTCTGTCCTGGGGAGGTGTCCACAGGTGTCCCTGAGAGAGGTCTCTTGAACTTGGGGCAGATCTGGAGTTCTGGTTCCTTGTGAATTGGGGCCTGGCTTTGGGGAGAAGAGATATGTACGTATGTGTGTGTGCGTGTGCGCACGTGGGTATTTTGTGTGCATGTGTGTGCACATCACATGCTTGTGTGTGAGCCTGCTGCCTGGGGGTGATCAAGGAGGGAATTCTATCCCCGTGGTGCCTAGACATGTTTCCCAAGAGCCTGTCTCCTGCCCGTCACCCACCCACGCAGGAGAACAAAGCTCTTTCCAGCTGACTGCTGCTCTTGTTTGCTGAGACAAGAGTTGTACATCTCAATTTTTATCACATGAAAATGAAATAAAGAATGCTGGAATAAATCCCGAAGAGGCAATACTGCAGAGCGACTACTCCTTTGCTGTGCAGTCCCCTCGTCCCCTCTGCACCTCCCCGAAGAGCTGTCCCTGTTGAGATGTCAGCGCTCTCTCTCTTTGGGGCTTTCAAAGAGGGTGTCGTGGCTCTTACATTTTAAAACACAGGGAGAGTTAAACGCGCCACAGCAGCAGGAAAAGCGGTTCCGAATCGCGTTGAGTGTTTGCTGCCAGCTCGTGCTGCTCGCCTCCACAGTCCTGCCTTGATGTAGCTGCCTTGACTAGACAGAAGATGTTTTCCTTCTCAATTAGAAAAAATCCACAGCTTCTCGCCCCGCATGGGAGGCGGCAGAGCTGAAATTAGCACTGGGAGGCAGGGGGAGGGGGGCAGCCAGGAAGGGTGTGGAGGGGAGGCAACAAATGTCTCCCTCGGCCCTGGATTCAGCCCCAGCCTGGTCTAGACGAATGTGCCAGCTTCCTTTGGGTCCTTCCGTGCCTCCCTCGCTTCCGCTGAGCCTTGTCCTGCTTTATGCAAGGCCCCTCGCTAGATCTGAGGATGCAGAGGAATAAAATACTGTCACTGCCCCAGGGGGAGCTCAGAGCTAGACAAAAAGGACGATGCAAACAGAGAGGAACCCAGACGCCAGCTAGGCTCGTCTTGTTCCTTAAAATCCAGGTCAGACAGATTCAGCCTCCCATTCAACAGACTGCAAGCTGAAAGCCTCCCAAGCTTCACACACGTTCCTAGAGGGCTTCTCACGTGGACTGATTAGGAGTTCAGACTGTCCCAAGTTCAAATCCCAGCTCAACCCATCTGCTGAAAGAATCTGCCTTACTCAATGGCTCTGTGCCTCCGTTTTCACATCCTTAGAAGGCACATAGCAATAGTACCTACTTCCTAGGGTTGTTGTGAAAATTAAATGAGTTAGTTCAGTGCAAATGCTTAGAGCAGAGGCGGGCACATCGTACACACTAAGAAAGATTAGCGCTTTATTCTTATTGTCACTTCTAGCTCTGAGCTCCTGCTTGCACGGAATTAATTCAGTTTGTGCATCTTCTCACCCCCTGCTGGGGCTGTCAGTTTCACCCTGAGTCAGCCCAGGCATGGACCTCAATCCTTTTTTTTTTTTTAAAAATGTTCCATTAAAAAAATCCAACCCCTAAAACAAAGCATGGTTGGGCACACAAAGTCTCTGTGGGTAGCAGACATTTCCAAAGGATGGCAAGAAGAATGGATTTACGGGTTGCTAGAATGCCAGCAACATAAAAGCCTGTCTTTGATATTTCCATTCCTAAAAGCCCTCAGCCGTTTCAACCACCTGAGTGGCAACCTCCTGCTACATTGTTTTATTATTTCCCCTTTTGCGCTCTTCCTCTCCCCTACCTCCGAATTCCCACTTAGTTTCCATGCAGAGCAGTTTGACTATCGCTTTTGGCTCCTTGTCTCCTGTCAAATCATACCCCCAGGATGCTACCCCCCAAGTGCCTTATCAAGGTAGTTCCTCATACAAAGACATGTGCTTCCCTAAGAGGAATTCTGATGTCAGATGTTATATCAGTCAGGATCCAGCCAGGCAAAGAGAAGCCTATCGGACAGAAGAGATTTAATGCAGGGCTTGGTTACACAGATGAGGACTGGGTGGAGGAGCCAAGAAGCACCAGCGCAAGATACACAGAAAGACATTCGTGCAAGAGCTGCTGCCCCGGACCGCAGGTGCTCCCCTCACCCCTCCTTTCTGCCCCCACCCCCGGCTAAAAGGATAACACGTGGGCACAGCAGGGAGCCTCCAGGGTGCCCTCCAGGGCATCGTTCTGATTGGTCTGTGTCACTTGCAATGAATGATTTTTGCCTGTTTGGGACGGCACTCCTCATCTGGGTGAACGGGGCCACAGAAGAAATAGACTGGAGCAACGGGAAGCTCCTGGGAGGAGAGGAGAACCCACAAAGGCAAAGCACCAGGTGTGGAGACTGGAGGATGGGGCGGAGCCTGGCAAGACTGGAGGAGGGCCGCCTCCAGGAGGCTGTGGTCAACAGTCCCGGGAAAGCCCCGTTCCTGGACCCAGACTGCTCCTCAGCCTCTCTGCTGGAGGGCACACACCCCCGCTGCCCCCACCCCCAAGGATGAGATCTGGATGAGACGCTGGTCCGTGTTTTTACAGATGGAAAAACAGAGGCTGGGGAGACAGGGGCTTGTCCACCCAAAAGCTGGGGCTCCTGGAGCCCTGCTGAGGCTCTCCATGCCACGACGGCCCTCCCCAGACCGGGACAGTATCGCCAGCGCATCAGAGTCAGGAGGAGAAGAGAAGAGGACGCGACGGTGAGCGGAGCCTTCCGATTGCGCTCCGAGGGAGACAGCAGAAACTAATGAGATCTCTGCAGGACACAGCAAAGCTGGAGGAGGCCTTTGAAGGACTGCAAAGGGAAGACACAACTGAGCAGTCAAGGACACGGAGAGCCCCGCTTCTGTGAGAGGCGGGGTGAGCGGCAATTAGCGGCGGCCAGAGCGTTTACGGGGTGACGGTGGGGAGGACACGGCCCAGCCTCTCTCAAAGCAAACCTGACACGAGCGCCTGGCCCTCCGCCTCTTGACCTCCACTCATCTCATCAACGCACGAACCGTGAGAGCTAAAGACTCTCACACGAAGATGGAACACCCAGGGCATCTGGGGCCAATCTGGCTCTCGTTTAAAAGAACAGTCATGGCAGAGGGGCATTGGCTGCAAGTCTTCTGAGGTTCTCTGATTCAAGAGGGATGTGAGAATTGGCCGCAGGAACAGGAGGGGATGAAGGATGTTGGGGGGGTCAAGCTGAGGGGAATATGGTGTCCCCACAGTGTGGGCTGTGCAGCTGGGGTCAGGACTGCCCTCCATTGTCCCCTCAGCAGTGGCAGCCTTCCAAGAATCAGAGGGGAGGGTGAGCAGCAGGTCTTGCGGCCCCCGTGCTGGTCTCAGGAGGAGGAAGACACGCTCATCTTCCTGACCAGAAGGCAGCCACCTGGATTTTCTTCCCGCCAAGACAGTATGTCAGGAGGAGAAGGGGCGACAGAGGACGAGATGGTTGGATGGCATCTCCAACTCAATGGACGTGACTGTGAGCAAGCTCTGGGAGATAGTGAAGGACAGGGAAGCCTGGCGTGCTGCAGTCTGTGGGGTCACAAAGAGTCGGACATGACTGAGCTACTGAACAACAACAACACAACACAGTCCTCCATGTGGGAGAGGCGCTTTCAGCCTGCCCCAACCCAGATGATGTTAGAAATGGGTCTGGGGAAATCAAAAGCCAACAGGTACTCATGGTGGCCTCTTATTTAGATGCAACTGAGGCCCAGAGAGGGATGGCACCTGCCCACCCTCACATAGTGACCTCGTGCCTCGGCCCTGCTGATGGTCTAATCATGTTTCCCTTCCAAGGGTGTATACATCTGCACACTGGAGGCGTCAGAGAGAGCACAGGTTGGGTGTGAGGCCCCACAGACACCCTGGCACTGGTCCTTCCTTCCCCTCCTCTCCTGGTTTACCTGGAAGCAATCCTTGCTTCGTAGGGACTGGGTGGCTAAGGCAGAATCTGGACCCTCCAGTGTGATGTCTTGAGCAGGCTAGAGGTGGTGGCAGCAGGGGTAGCAGGCATGCCCTGCTGTGGAGGCACATGGCCCTGTGGAGGTGGCTGCTCCTAGCAGAGGGGAAGCTGGGAGGGGAATGGGGTCATTGATCAGAATCCTTGGGCCTGTCTGGTCCCTTGAGAGCCCTGGCCCCTCCCTACCACCACTAGGCTCCCTCTCCAAGTCCCAGGGCTGCGCTGCACCCGCCCGCTCAACCTTTGTCCTCTCAAGGGACACAGTTTTTCATTTAAGTAGCAGCAATATCCTCACAAGCAATCCTCTCTCCCCTTCCACTTCCCTTTGGCAGCTCATTGCTGTTCACTCTGCAGCCAGGACTCATTTAAAGGAGAGAGAAACTTTAAATTAAGTTTGGGAGAGTTTAAATGAAAGAAAACACACCCTCACGATTATCTCAGGTAGGAAAAGGGCTTCTGGCTCCTGGGGGCAGAATTGCAGGCTCTCCCTCATCTTAGAGCCAAGGAGGAAATCACGCAGGGTTTTTCTATTCCTTCCTCCCTGATGCCCCCACCACCTCTGCCTCCCATGTGCAGGTTAATTGAACAGAAAGAAACCCTGTCCTTTTCAAGGTGGGTGAGTGTTGGACCAGCTTCCTGAGGACAAGATTCCTCCTCACGCGTTTTCAGGCGGGGCTTAGGGGCTCTGTAGTGGGGAGTGGGTGGGGGAGGAGATACTTCCATTTTAGTATCTTAAGTCTCTCTTTGCAGAAAGGGGCAATGGGCCTGGAAGGAAGGAAGGAAGGAAGGAGGCAAGCTCAGCCTCCAATTAACTGTAGGCTGCCTGGGCTTCAAGGTCCTGGGAGGGGAAGGGACCACCCTTCTGGATAAGCTAGTTTCTAATGGGTCCTCACTTCATGCTCAATTCTTTTTAGGGAAGGCGGGAGGAGAAGGGGACGACAGAGGATGAGATGGTTGGATGGTGCCACCGACTCGATGGACCTGAGTATGAGCAAGCTCTGGGAGTTGGTGAAGGACAGGGAAGCCTGGCATGTTGCAGTCCATGGGGTCACAAAGAGTCGGACATGACTGAGCGACTGAACTGAACTGAAGGGGCAGTGAAAGATGACCTTGGTTGTATGGGTCACTTTATTTCCCCCTCTGCATCACCTTCCCCTTATCCTGGGGTGGGATGGGATGGAAGACTGAGACGTTTTATCACCACACTCAGATATAAAGACCCTGAAGCAATGGACGAGAGTTTGAGCAAACTCTGGGAGATGGCGAAGGACAGGAAAGCCTGGGGCCATGGGGCCGCAAAGAGTCAGACATGACTTAGCGCCTGGACAACGAACAGCAACAGTGCTGAGGTGCGGCGTTTGTCCGTGCCGGGAACAAAGCTTCAGTTCATTTCAGTTCAGTTCAGTTGCTCAGTCGTGTCCGACTCTCCGCGACCCCATGAATCACAGCATGCCAGGCCTCCCTGTCCATCACCAACTCCCGGAGTTCACTCAAACTCATGTCCACAGAGTCGGTGATGCCATCCATCCATCTCATTCTCTGTCATCCCATTCTCCTCCCGCCCCTAATCCCTCCCAGCATCAGAGTCTTTTCCAGTGAGTCAGCTCGTTGCATGAGGTGGCCAAAGTATTGGAGTTTCAGCTTTAGCGTCAGTTCCTCCAATGAACACCCAGGATTGATCTCCTGTAGAATGGACTGGTTGGATCTCCTTGCAGTACAAGGGACTCTCAAGAGTCTTCTCCAACACCACAGTTCAAAACCATCAATTCTTCGGCGATCAGCTTTCTTCACAGTCCAGCTCTCACATCCATACGTGACCACGGGAAAAACCACCTCCACTAAGTTCCCCTTTTGCCCCTCTCTCTCTCCCTCTCCCTCTCCTAGCCTCCTTCCCCTGTGCTCCTCTTGGGAGCACAGATTCTCGGGCTTATCTTGAATGAGCATCTCCAGAGCATCTGACACGGTGAGCTTGGGGTGACCTCTTGCTCAGGTGTTGCCTCTCCCAGCAGAGTGCAAGGTGACTGGTCATGCTGGCTCTGATTCAGGTACTGGGACCACTGGGAGAAGGCCCTGCTTCTTTCCTTGAGTTCTTTCCTGCCATGGGTGAGATTTGCAGGGGCAGGGTTTCGCTAGGGGAATGTGACAGAAGGTGGCAGAGATGTTGCTGGGCCTGTTCACTGTTGTCGGCCTCGGGCTGGGCTGGGATGCAGACTGAGCCCCTGAGGTCCTTATGGTCCAGCTGGGTTTGGGGTTGGAGCCTTGGTGCTTGGAGGAGCCCTTCGCACCCTCTCTGGTCCAGTCTCTGGTGGCAGCAGGCTGCTCAGGGCTCAGTGTTTATGTGTCCAGAGTCTGTCTGAAACATTCGTGCCTACTATTGTTTTGGTCAAAAGGTTCGCTCAGTTTTCTCCAGAAGATGCTGCTAGTAGTGCTGAGTTGTCTTTAACTTCATTTGAAACAATTTTGTTAGATTGTATTGTGACAGCTGTCATATCGGTGTGTGTTTTTTAAAAAAACTTATCGAAATTGGTCAATTTTCGTATAGCTATTTTAACATTGAAGATGGAAAAAAGCAACATTTTTTTTTTTAGCATATTAGGCTTTATTACTTCAAGAAAGGTAAACACACAACTGAAATGCAAAAATAGATTTTGTGCAGTGTGTGGAGAAGGTGTTGGGACTGATTAAATGTGTCAAAAGTGGTTTGCTCATTATTCTCAATGGTGAAAAACTGAAAGCATTCCCCCTAAGATTAGGATCAAGACAAGGGTGTCCACTTTCACCACTGTTATTCAACATAGTTCTGGAAGTCGTAGCTACAGCAATCAGAGAAGAAAAAGAAATAAAAGGATTCCAGATCAGAAAAGAAGAAGTAAAGCTCTCACTGTTTGCAGATGACATGATACTGTACATATAGAAAGCCATAAAGATAGTATCAGAAAATTACTAGAGCTAATCAGTGAATTTAGCAAAGTTGCAGGATACAAAATCAATACACAAAAATCACTTACATTTCTATATACTAACAATGAAAAACCAGAAAGAGAAATTAAGGAATCAATCCCATTCACCACTGCAACAAAAAGAATAAATATCTAGGAATTAACTTACCTAAGAAGACAAAAGAACTGTACACAGAAAATTATAAGACACTGATGAGAGAAATCAAAGATGACATAAGCAGATGTTGAGATAGTCCATGTTCTTGGGTAGGAAGAATCAATACTGTGAAAATGACTATACTACCAAATGCAATCTACAGATTCAATGCGATCTCTATCAAATTACCAATGGCATTTTTCACAGAACTAGAACAAAAAATTTCACAATTCATATGGAAACACAAAAGACCCCAAATAGCCAAAGCAGTCTTGAGAAAGAATAATGGAGCTGGGGAAATCAACCTTCCTGACTTCAGATTATACTACAAAGCTACAGTCATCAAGACAGTATGGTACTGGCACTAAAACAGAAATATAGACCAATGGAACAAGATAGAAAGCCCAGAAATAAACCCATGCACCTATGGGTACCTTATTTTTAACAAAGGAGGCAAGAATACACAATGGGGCAAAGACAGTCTCTTCAATAAATGGTGCTGGGAAAACTAGACAGCTACATGTAAAAGAATGAAACTAGAACACTTCCTAATACCATACACAAACTCAAAATGGATTAAAGAATCACATGTAAGACCAGAAACTATAAAACTCTCAAAGGAAAACATAGGCAGAACACTCGATGACATAGATCAAAGCAAGATCCTCTATGACCCACCTCCTAGAGTAATGGAAATAAAAACAAAAGTAAACAAGTGGGACCTGATTAAACTTAAAAGCTTTTGGATAGTAAAGGAAACTATAAGCAAGGTGAAAAGACAACCCTCAGAATGGGAGAAAATAATAGCAAATGAAACAACTGACTAAGGATTAATTCCCAAAATATACAAGCAGCTCATACAATTCAACACCAGAAAAACAAACAACCTCAATCAAAATGCGGGAAAAAGACCTAAACAAGAAGACATAGAAGAAAGCCCAGATATAAACCCAAAGAAGACATACAGATGGGTAACAAACACATGAAAAGATGCTCAGCATTGCTGATTATTAGAGAAATACAAATCAAAACTACAGTGAGATATCACCTCACGTCAGTCAGAATGGCCATCACCAAAAGGTCTACAAACAATAAATGCTGGAGAGGGTGTGGAGAAAAGGGAATGCTCTTGCATTGTTGGTGGGAATGTAAATTGATACAGCCACTATGGAAGATGGTATGCAGATTCCCTAAAAAACTAGGAATAAAACCACCATATGACTCAGCAATCCCACTCCTAGGCACATGCCCTGAGGAAGCCAAAATTGAAAGAGACACATGTATCCCATTGTTCACTGCAGCACTGTTTACAATAGCCATAACATGGAAGCAACCTAGATGTCCATTGACAGATGTATGGATAAAGAAGTTGAGGTACACAGACACAATGGAATATTACTCAGCCATAAAAGGAACACATTTGAGTCAGTTCTGATGTGGTGGATGAACCTAGAGTCATATACAGAGTGAAGTAAGTCAGAAAGAAAGATAAATATTATATTCTAATGCATATATATGCAATCTACAAAAATGGTACTGAAGAGTTTATTTGCAGGGCAGCAATGGAGAAAAAGAAGTAGAGAATAGACTTATGGAGTGGGGCGAGGGGAGGAGAGGGTGAGATGTATGGAAAGAATAATATGGAAACTTACATCACCATATGTAAAATAGATAGCCAATGGGAATTTGCTTTATGGCTCAGGAAATTCAAATAGGGGCTCTGTATCAATCTAGAGAGGTGGGATGGGGCGGGAAATGGGAGGGAGGTTCAAAAGATAGGGGATATTATGTATACCTATGGCTGATACATGTTGAGGTTTGACAGGAAACAACAGAATTCTATAAAGCAATTATCTTTCAATAAAAAAAAAAACAAAAACGTGTTTTGCTGAGTTTCGTGTTGGAGATTTCTCATTGGATGATGCTCCACGGTCGGGTAGACCAGTTGAAACTGATAGCAATCAAATTTGGACACTGAGAACAATCAACATTATACCATGTGGGAGATAGCTGACACACTCAGAATATCCAAATCAAGCCCTGAAAATCATTTGCACCAGCTTGGTTATGTTAATCACTTCGATGTTTGTGTTCCACATAAATTAAACTAAATAAACCTTCTTGACCATATTCTTGCATACAATTCTTTACTTAAAGGTAGTGAAAATGTTCTATTTTTAAAGCAAATTGTGACAGGTGATGAAAAGTGGATACTGTATAATAATGTGAAATGGAAGAGATCGTGGGGCAAGCAAAATGAACCACCACCAACCACACCAAACGCTGGTCTTCATCCAAAGAAGGTGATGTTGTTTATATGGTGGGATGGGAAGGGAATCTCTATTATGAGCTCCTTCTGGAAAATCAAACGATTAGTTCCTACAAGTACTGCTCCCAATTAGACCACTTGAAAGCAGCACTCAGCAAAAAGCATTCAGAATTAGTCAATGGAAAACATAATCTTCCATCAGGATTATGCAAGACCGATGTTTCTTTGATGACCAGGCAAAAACTCACAGCTTGGCTGGGAAATTCTGATTCATCTGCAGTATTCATCAGAGAGCACACCTTTGAATTTCCATTTACATTGGTGTTTACAAAATTCTTTTAATGAAAAAAATTTCAATTCCCTGTAAGACTGTAAAAGTCACCTGGAACAGTTCTTTGTTCAAAAAAAAAAAATTGGGGGAAGATGGAATTATGAAGTTGCCTGAAAAATGGCAGAAGGTAAGTGGAACAAAACAGTGAGTACATTGTTCAATAAAGTTCTTGGTGAAAATGAAAAAGGTGTCTATTGTTTTTACTTAAAAACCAAAGGAACTTTTTGGCCAACCTAATACATGAACACTAACTATATGCCAGGTTCAATACTACAAAAGTCACTTTTTTCCTCTCTTGTTTTAAAGTGTACAGTACAGTGGACATTTATAATGTTGTGCAGCATTACCTAGATCAAATTCTAAGATATTCCATCACTCCAATAGGAAACCCCATATTCATTAAGTAGTCGCCCTCCGTTCCCTGCACCCCACCCCCACCTCAGCCCCTGGCAACCACTTTGCTTTCTGTCTCTGTTGTCTTATCCACCCTAGCTATTTCATGGAAACGATTCATACAATATATGAGCTTCTGTGTTCTGACTTCTTCAACTTACCATAGTTTCAAGGCTCATTCACAGTGTAGCATAAATTGTACTTCATTTTTATGGCCAAATAGTATTCTATCATATGGATATATGGGCTTCCCTGATAGCTCAGTTGGTAAAGAATCTGTGTGCAATGCAGGAAACCCCGGTTCGATTCCTGAGTTGGGAAGATCTGATGGAGAAGGGATAGGCTACCCAATCCAGTATTCTTGGGCTTCCCTTGTGGCTCAGCTGGTAAAGAATCCGCCCACAATGCGGGAGACCTGGGTTCAATCCCTGGGTTGGGAAGATCCCCTGGAGAAGGGAAAGGCTACCCTCTCCAGTATTCTGGCCTGGAGAATTCCATGGACTGTATAGTTCATGGGGTCACAAAGAGTTGGACACGACTGGGCGATTTTCACTCACATATGGATATACCACTTTTTCTTTATCCATTCATCTGTTGATGAACATTTGGGGTATTTCTAGCTTTGGGCTATTAGGAATAGTGCCTCTATGAACACGGGTGTACATGGTTTTATGTGAACATCCATTTTCAATTTTTTTGATACATATCCTAGAATGGAATTGTGGGTCATATGGTAATACTGTGCTTACATTTTTGAGGAAAGGTCAAATTGTTTTCCAAGGCAGCCATACCGTCTCACGTTCCCACCAGTAGTGTGAGTTTTCAGACTTGAGAATCCTCAGAAGTTCAGGGTACATCCCTTTCACTTGTTATTTTTATGAAGAAAAAGTTACGTGAAGGGCATTGAAAGGGACTAACTCTCAGTTACAAAATAAATAAGTTCTGGGGATGTAATGTACAGCTTAGTAGCTGTAGTTAGTAAAGCTGTAATTCACATTTGAAAGTTGCTAACAGAGAAGATCTTAAAAGTCTTCATTATAAGAAAAAAATGAAATCATTTCATAACTTTGTGTGCTGACAGATATTAACTAGACTTACCATGGTGATCAGGTGGCACAGCGGTAAAGAAGCTGCCTTCCAATGCAGAGATCTAAGAGATGCAGTTTCGATCTCTGGGTTGGGAAGATCCCCTGGAATAGGAAATGGCAACCCACTCCAGTATTCTTGCCTGGAAAATTCCACGGACAGAAGAGCCTGGTGGACTACAGTCCATGGGTCGCAAAGAGTTGGACACGACTAAGCTCTAAGTGCAAAGCACACCATGGTGAACATTTCATTATACTTACAAACAGCGAGTCATTACACTGTGTAACTGAAACTATTATGTTATGGGTCAATTATACCTCAATAAAAATTTAAAAAATTACAGCGATCCCAGAGGTGTGAAGGCTCTTGTCTCTTTTATTTCTAGCAGTAGTCCCATGAAGCAGGTGCCTTTACTGTATTGCACAGCTGAGAAAGTAGAGACTTGGAGAAGGTCACGCAACTCGTAATGACAGCGTCAGAATTTTAACTCAGGTGTGCCGACTCCAAAATCAAGGCCCCTAATCTTGGGGCTATGGTGTGCCCCACTTCCACTGATGGCCAATTCTGCCTGGGATGTCAGGAGTAATAGAAAGCCAGAACTCACAAGTTGAAGTTGAGCAGGTGACAATGTCCCTCAACCTGTTTTTTCATCTGTTAAAAGGAAATGATGACGCCTGCCCCATTGGGTCTGTGAAAACAGTCCATGGATGGGCAGTGCTGCCTGGCTGAGAGGCTGCTTGGCTCTCATTTGCTGAGGGTCCAGGCCATCATTCCAACACAAGGAAGGCAGAGACTAAGTTAGAGCTTTTGGTATAAACATGTTGTCTCCGAGGCAGACAGACAATGAGATAGAATGACATGTAGGTTCTTTTCAAGGACACTGTTGAGATGTGGAAGATACAGAAAATCACTGGCATTAGTATTAGGGTACAGACACTTTAGCTAAAATTAAACATGCGTATATATTGATATAGTTTTTAGTGTCATTTGAACGATAAAAGTAAACAGAGTTTTTTTGTTGGAAACCAGAAAAACACAGAAAAGCATAAAGAAGAAAATTAAAATGATCCACAACCTCAACATCGAGCAATAAATAGTATTAGCACTGTACTGTGTTTCGTCCAAGCTTTTTTCCTTTAGGAGAATATGCAGCATTCCGAGGGCTTCCTGGCTTATGCTTGAGCTGTGTCCAGCACTGGGATCCAGCCATGCTCTAGCATACCTGATGAACTGGTGGCACAGGGCCATCACCATTTCTCCCAGCACTTGAGTGCCTCCTGGAAGAAAACTTACCCTGAGAGAAGAGGCAGCTAGGTAGGGACAGCTTGGCATGTGTGAACTCCAAGACAGACAGGGCTTGGTCTGAATATTGGCTTCACCACTGACTTGTGAGTGAACTTGGGTCCACTCCCCGGCTTCCTAATCTAGGAGGTGGGGGATAATAGTGGTGTCCAACTCATTAGTTGTGGAGAGAATGAAGTGAGATAACAATACACATAATGAGGTATATTTGCGGCAAGCGAGCAAGCTTACTGAGAGGTAGCGAGATATTTTGTGTGTGTGTGTGTGCAGGCGGCATGGGTTTTCCCAGATGGTGCTAGTGGTAAAGAATTCGACTGCCAGTGCAGGGGATATGAGAGATGCAGGTTTGATCCCTGAGTCAGGAAGACACCCTGGAGAAGGGCATAGCATCCCACTCCAGTGTTCTTGCCTGGAGAATCCCACGGACAGAGGAGCCTGGCGGGCTATGGTCCATAGGGTCACAAAGAGTCGGGCATGACTGAAGCAACTTAGCACGCACACAAGCACGTATGGGGGCTCATATGCATAATAAAAGCCCTGGGACCCTGGGTGCCCAGGTGATGCTGGCAGTATTCAGACCTGCTGGTGGACAGGTTTCCATTCTGCAGGAAGGACCAGCCTTCAGCTGGGAGGGGCATCCTGTTTCTTTCTCTATTGGTGCTTGGAAGTAAGTCTGACCTCTTCTGACTCCATGAGCAACTAGGACTTTTGAATAATTCAGAAGGGATGGGGATAAAGGCCTTAAGATGGATCCACCAGATGCTATTATTGAGACTGGTGGACACTCAAATAATAGGGAACATACTGACAGGTGTGTCTGCCGTTGTACCCCCCACTTGCTGAGCTGGCCAGGCTGGTTATGGACACCTTAAATACTTGGGGAGTGCTTGGCATACAGAAGTCATGCAATGAACGATAGCTAGTTACAAAGCCTTGGGGCCACATGGAAGAGATGAGGCTGAGCATCTCCTAGGTTCTAACTCAGATTTTCTCACAGCCCAGCCCCGTGCACTTCTGTGTATGTGTCTGGGAAGGATAGCGGGGGAGGGGACGGCAGCAAAAATAAAAAGAAGCATTTCACTAAAATTCCCATAAGACCTTGGGGACACAGCAGCATTCTGTTGGCACTTTACTGAGAGAGAGGAGTTTGGTCTGCCTTCCAGCCTTTCCTTCTTCTGGAAAACTGCTTCATCTCTGCGTCCAGCCCTGCAGTTCATGTGGGAACTGCCAATCACAGGGTTCAACCTGATATCCACATAGGTCCAGCCTCAGGAAGCTTCCCTGAGAATTTGGAACCAAGGGGAAGGAGTCAATTGTTCTTTGAAGGCAAAGGCATGCGACGTGATCCTTGAAATGACTGGTGACAATCTCTCCCCGCCGTGGGAGAGCTCAGTCTGTGTAGGAGAGAACAGAGAGCAGGCACCAACAGAAGCAGGGGTGAGAAGTGGAGTAAGCGGGGCTCGCAGGGCAGTCACAGCCCCGGTTCTGGTCATTTCTGCCATCCAAGTACACCTCTCTGCTTCCGATGGTTTGGTCATGTGAACCCATAAACTCTTCTTTTCAGCTGGCTATTTCAAATTGCCAAGTCCCAACTACATTTTGGTATAGATTTCAGGGCATTGACGATGGATCTGGCTGGAGATAATTGGAAATCCCTGGGGGAAAAAGTGCCTGCTGAGAGGCGCAGTGACCAGCAAAAGTAGGGATATCCTTAGGGAGTGGTAGAGACAGCAGGAGAGAAGGCAGAGCTGGGGAGACCTGGCAGAAGCAGCAGAAAGCTGGAGGTGGGAAGAAGTTGTATGACACATATATATAACTGGACAGACTTATCTGTGATTTATCACATGATCAATGCAGTCGAGTGTTCTTTTTATTTTTACTTGACTTTACACCTTGGGCATCGTCCCTTAAAATGAAATATGACTGGGGATGTGATTTTTAATGACCTCATAGCATTCCATCATATGAGTCTAATATGATTTATTCAACAAATCGCCTAGTGTAGAGGATTGTAAAAAAATTGTCTCCATTTTTGGTTGGTTTTTATTTTTTTAGTATTGTGTACAACACTTCTAGGAACCTCCTTGGAAATAAATCTTTGCGCACATCTCTAATTATTTCCTTAAGAGAGATTGTTATAAATGGAATTGCTACATCAAAGGGTATGGACATTTTACAGCCTTTGATCCATATAAATAAATTGCCTTACAGAGTGGTTGTGACAATTCTCACTACCCTCATAGAGCAAAAGAGGTTCCTTTCCACTCAGCCTTTGCCAACTCTAAGCACTGTGATTTTTTAAAAGCTTAGCTAAGATGACAGGCAAAATACATGTTTCATTGTTTTAATTTGAATTTATTTTATTACTAGTGATGCTGAAATGTTTCAAGTATTTATTTGCTGTTTGTAGTTTTCTATCATAAACTTCATTTTTATGTTCCCTGCTCATTTTTCTAATGGGATTTTCAGATTTTGTTATTGATTTGTGGACTTATGTATGCACTTTGTCGTGTACGGTACAAACACTATTTCTTAGTTTCCTAGATTGCAGGTTGATTTTTAATTTCACTTATGATATTTTGATTTACATAATGGTTTCATTTTTATGTTTTCAGATTTGTCTTTCTCTCCCTCTGATTTTCTTCTAAAAGAATTGTGCAGAGAAATACCTTCCTCGTTACAAAATCAGAGAAGTGTTTGCCGTAGGTCCTTCTGGTTCTTCTAAAACTTAGTAGTTTAAATTCATTTGGCAATTGAGACTTTATTTTGATGAGGGTGAGATAAGGATCTAGCTTTTTTCCCCTACAAGTAGTCTACTGGTTCCCTCAATGTTATGTGTTAACTAATTCTTTTCCATTCTTTTACTCCACCCTTTGAAAGGGCACCCACTTTATGACCCCCTGCTAGGATCTGTTTCTAGGCTTTTTGTTAGGTTCCTCTAACTTATTTGACTATTCATGAACTAGAGTACAATCTAATTTAATCCAGTTGTATTTGTTGTTAAAATTGATCATGTAATTCTGCACTTTCATCTTATTTTACATTTTTATTTTTCTGCTTTCCTTTGTCTGTCTTGTCCATTGCTGTCCATCTGCCTAGAGTAGTGCCTGGCAGAGTAGGAATTAAATAAATGCTTGTTAAGTTAAGGGATATGTGAATTTTGTATAAGATAAAGATGGCCATTTAAATAAGCAAAGAAATAATAAGCAGTGTTGAGTCAACTGGATCACCATTGGGAAAATAAATAAATGGAAACTCTTACCTCATGCACAAAAACAAATTTCAGATAAATTAAAAACAACCTTTAAAATAAACCAAACAAACGTTAAAAAAAATGTAGGAAGATATGATTATGATAGTGATATAGGTGAGAGTCTCTTAAGAAAGATACAAAATGCAAAAGCCACGAAAGAAAAGACTGATTATTCTAGTTATATAAAAATTTTAAATTTCTATAAGACAAAAATCAGTTCAGTTCAGTTCAGTCGCTCAGTCATGTCCGACTCTCCGCGACCCCATGAATCACAGCACGCCAGGCCTCCCTGTCCATCACCAAGTCCTGGAGTACACTCAAACTCATGTCCACAGAGTCGGTGATGCCATCCAGCCATCTCATTCTCCGTCGTCCCCTTCTCCTCCCGCCCCCAACCTTTCCCAGCATCAGAGTCTTTTCCAGTGAGTCAACTCGTCACATGAGGTGGCCAAAGTATTGGAGTTTCAGCTTTAGCATCAGTCCCTCCAGTGAACATCCAGGATTGATCTCCTTTAGAATGGACCGGTTGGATCTCCTTGCAGCATAAGGGACTCTCAAGAGTCTTCTCCAACACCGCAGTTCAAAAGCATTGATTCTTCGGCGATCAGCCTTCTTCAAAAATACCTTATACCAAACTAAGTAAAACAATAGGCTGGGAGAAATATATTTTATATCAAGATCTAGGAGCAGGTCTGTAACTATTGACAGTTTGAAGTTAAGATAAGAGCAAACAATATTTTGAGATACTTGCAATAGCTATGATCTGATATGAAAATTTCAGTTTGATTCAGTTCAGTCGCTGAGTCGTGTCCAACTATTTGTGACCCTGTGAACCGCAGCACGCTAGGCCTCCCTGTCCATCACCAACTCCCGGAGTCCACCCAAACCCATGTCTATCTAGTCGGTGATGCCATCCAGCCAACTCATCCTCTGTCGACCCCTTCTCCTCCTGCCCTCAATCTTTCCTAGCATCAGGGTCTTTCCAAATGAGTCAGCTCTTTGCATCACGTGGCCAAAGTATTGGAGTTTCAGCTTTAGCATCAGTCCTTCCAATGAACACCCAGGACTGATCTCCTCTAGAATGGACTGGTTGGATCTCCTTGCAGTCCAAGGGACTCTCAAGAGTCTTCAACACCACAGTTCAAAAGCATCAATTCTTCAGCGCTCAGCTTTCTTCACAGTCCAACTCTCACATCCATACATGACCATGGGAAAAATCATAGCCTTGACTAGATGGACCTTTGTTGGCAAAGTAATGTCTCTGCTTTTTAATATGCTGTCTAGGTTGGTCATAACTTTTCTTCCAAGGAGTAAGCATCTTTTAATTTCATGGCTGCAGTCGCCATCTGCAGTGATTTTGGAGACCAGAAAAATAAAGTCAGCCACTGTTTCCTCATCTATCTGCCATGAAGTGATGGGACCGGATGCCATGATCTTAGTTTTCTGAATGTTGAGCTTTAAGACAACCTTTTCACTCTCCTCTTTCACTTTCATCAAGAGGCTCTTTAGTTCCTCTTCACTTTCTGCCATAAGGGTGGTGTCATCTGCATATCTGAGGTTATTGATATTTTTCTCAGCAATCTTGATTCCAGCTTGTGCTTCCTCCAGCCCAGCATTTCTCATGATGTACTCTGAGTATAAGTTAAATAAGCAGGGTGACAATATACAGCCTTGACATACTCCTTTTCCTATTTGGAACTAGTCTGTTGTTCCATGTCAAGTTCTAACTGCTACTTCCTGACCTGCATACAGGTTTCTCAAGGGGCAGTTCAGGTGGTCTGATATTCCCATCTCATTCAGAATTTTCCACAGTTTATTGTGATCCACACAGTCAAAGGCTTTGGCATAGTCAATAAAGCAGAAAGAGACGTTTTTCTGGAACTGTCTTGCTTTTTCGATGATCCATCGGATGTTGGAAATTTGATCTCTGGTTCCTCTGCCTTTTCTAAAACCAGCTTGAACATTTGGAAGTTCACGGTTCATATATTGCTGAAGCCTGACTTGGAGAATTTTAAGCATGACTTTACTAGTGTGTGAGATGAGTGCAATTGTGCGGTAGATTGAGCATTCTTTGGCATTGCTTTTCTTTGGGATTGGAATGAAAACTGACATTTTGTCTGATTTTTAATTTTTATTTATTTTATTATGGGAGTATAATTGCTTTACGATATTGTGTTGGTTTCTACTGTACAACAAAGTGAGTCAGCTGTAAGTACACATATTTCCCCTTCTTCCTGAGCCTCCCTCCTACCACCCACCCATTCCACCCCTCTAGGTTGTCACAGAGCACCTAGCCGAGCTTTCTGGGCTATACAGCAGCTTCCCAGTAACTCTCTGTTTCGCACATAGTAGTATAAGGTATATATATACGTACATAGAGAGACATAGTGCATACTGACATGTATGTATGTTGATACAGTAGTATATATGTCAGTGCTTTGCTCCCAGTCTGTCCCTCCCTCCCCTTACCCAGCTGTGTCTACATGTCTGTTCTCTCTCTGTGTCTCTGTTCCTGCCTTGCCTCTGAACCCTTTTTCTAGATTCCACATTTATGCATTAATGGGGCTTCCCAGGAGGCTCAGTGGTAAAGAATCCACCTGCCAATGTAGCAGATGCACATTTGATTCCTGGGTTGAGAAGATCTCCTGGAGAAAAAATGGCAACCCACTCCAGTATTCTTGCCTGGGAAATCCCACGGACAGAGGAGCCTGGTGAGCTCCATGGGGTCACAAAAGACATGACTTAGTGACTAAAGGACAGCAACATATGCCGTTAATATATGTTTGTTTTTATCTTTCTGACTGCCTTCACTGTGTGTGATAAACTCTCAGTCCATTTATATCTCTACAAATGAGCCAAGAAAATACCTGACTTTTGTCGGTGCCAAGGTGCTAACCCTACTGTTGCTTTGTCTCCTATATTTGCTGTTGCAATGCCTTGCAGCATTGTTGCCATAACAAATGACCACAAATGTAGGTTTATTTTCTTACATGATGGAGGTCAGAGTCCAAAGTTGGTGTCAGTGGGCTAAAATCGAGGTGTCTGGGGCTGTCTTCCTTTTGGAGGTCCTGGGGGAGAATCCATCTCCTTGTCTCTCCTGTCTTCTAGGGGCTTCCCGCTCTTTGGCTCGTGGCCCTGAATCCTTGGCTTCTTCTTCCCTCGGCACATCTTCTTCTGTTACAGTTCCTCTCCAGCGTCCCACGTATAGGGATCCTTGTGATTACATTGGGTTCATTGAAATAATATAGGAGAATCTCTCCATCATGTATGGATGTGAGAGTTGGACTGTGAAGAAAGCTGAGCGCCAAAGAATTGATGCCTTTGAACTGTGGTGCTGGAGAAGACTCTTGAGAGTCCCTTAGACTGCAAGGAGATCCAACCAGTCCATTCTAAGGGAGATCAGTCCTGGGTGTTCATTGGAAGGACTGATGCTGAGGCTGAAACTCCAATACTTTGACCACCTCATGCAAAGAGTTGACTCACTGGAAAAGAGTCTGATGCTGGGAGGGATTGGGGGCAGGAGGAGACGGGGACGACAGAGAATGAGATGGCTGGATGGCATCACCGACTCTGTGGACATGAGTTTGAGTGAACTCCAGGAGTTGGTGATGGACAGGGAGGCCTGGCGTGCTGTGATTCATGGGGTCGCGGAGAGTCGGACACGACTGAGCGACTGAACTGAACTGAACTGAATCTGTCCATCTTGACCTTCGATTCAATCACTTTTGCAAAATTCCTTTTACCTTGTAAGGTAATGGCAGGGCCATTTCCCTGTGTACCATGCCTACATTCTTAACTAAAGGAAATTCTATTTAGTATATTTCAATTAGAGTTTGGTAAAAAATGTTGTTGTTGTTGTTCAGTCACTAAGTTGTGTCTGACTCTTTGCAATGCTATGGACTGCAGCACTCCAGGCTTCCCTGTCCTTCACTATCTCCCAGAGTTTGCTCAGATTCGTGTCCATTGAGTCAATGATGCTATCTAACCATCTCATCCTCTGCCGCCACCTTCTCCTTTTGCCTTCAGTCTTTCCCAGCATCAAAGTTTTTTCCAGTGAGTTGGCTGTTCGCATCAGGTGGCCAAAGTATTGGAGCTTCAGCTTCAGCATCAGTCCTTCCAATGAATATACAGGGTTGATTTCCTTTAGGATTGACTGGTTTGATCTCTTTTCAGTCCAAAGGATTCTCAGGAGTCTCCTCCAGAAACACAGTTCAAAAGCATCAATTCTTTGGCACTCAGTCTTCTTTATGGTCCGACTCTCACATCCGTACAAGACTACGGGAAAAGCCATAGCCTTGATTACACGGTCCTTTGTTGTCAAAGTGATATCTCGGCTTTTTAATACTCTGTTTAGGCTTATCATAGCTTTCCTTCCAAGGAGCAAGTGTCTTTTAATTTCATGGCTGCAGTCACTGTCCACAGTGATTTTGGAGCCCAAGAAAATAAAATCTGTCATTTCTTCCACCTTTTCCCCTTCTACTTGCCTTGAAGTGATGGAACTGGATGCCATGATCTGAGTTTTTTAAATGTTGAGTTTTAAGCCAGGTTTTTCACTCTCCTCTTTCCCTCTCATCAAGAAGCTCTTTGGTTCCTTTTCACTTTCTGCCGTGAGAGTGGTGTATCATCTGCATACCTGAGGTTGTTGATATTTATCCTGGCAATCTTGATTCCAGATTGGGCTTCATCCAGCCTGGTTTTTCACATGATACATTCTGCATATAAGTTAAATAAGCAGGGTGACAACATACAGCCTTGACACACTCCTTTCCCAATTTTGAACTAGTCAGTTGTTTCATATAAGGTTCTAACTGTTGCTTCTTGACCTACATATATGGTAAAAATAAAGATGCAAAATTTTCCTGCTCAGGTTCATAAAAGATCTTCCTGAATTCCACCCATGAATCCTAGATCTACAGTATTGATCCTATTAACAAAGTGCCATCCAGAAAGGTAGAGATTAAATTTATACTGTTTTCAATAAGCTATAAGGGTATCCATTTCCCTGAAGCTGTCACCTATACTAGGTTTTATAAAAAAAAAAGTAATAAAGGAAAGAAAGAAAAAGAAAACAGACAAAAGGAGGAAAATAGATCTCTGCCAATTTGAAAGAGGAAAAACACATTTAAATGAAAATTTGACTCTCTCTAGACATCACACGCTAGTAAAGTCATGCTCAAAATTCTCCAAGCCAGGCTTCAGCAACATGTGAACCATGAAATCCCAGATGTTCAAGCAGGTTTTAGAAAAGGCAGAGGCACCAGAGATCAAATTGCCAACATCCGCTAGATCATGGAGAAAGCAAGAGAGTTCCAGAAAAACATCTATTTCTGCTTCATTGACTATGTCAAAGCCTTTGACTGTGTGGATCACAATAAACTGTGGAAAATTCTGAAAGAGATGGGAATACCAGACCACCTGACCTGCCTCTTGAGAAACCTGTATGCAGGTCAGGAAGCAACAGTCAGAACTGGACATGGAACAACAGACTGGTTCCAAATAGGAAAAGGAGTACGTCAAGGCTGTATATTGTCACCTTGCTTATTTAACTTATATGCAGAGTACATCATGAGGAACGCTGGGCTGGAAGAAGCACAAGCTGGAATCAAGATTGCTGGGAGAAATATCAATAACCTCAGATATGCAGATGACACCACCCTTATGGCAGAAAGTGAAGAGGAACTCAAAAGCCTCTTGATGAAAGTGAAAGAGGAGAGTGAAAAGGTTGGCTTGAAGCTCAACATTCAGAAAACAAAGATCATGGCATCCGGTCCCATCACTTCATGGGAAATAGATGGAAAAACAGTGGAAACAGTGTCAGGCTTTATTTTTTGGGGCTCCAAAATCACTGCAGATGCTGATTGCAGCCATGAAATTAAAAGACGCTTACTCCTTGGAAGGAAAGTTATGACCAACCTAGATAGTATATTAAAATGCAGAGACATTACTTTGCCAACCAAGGTCCGTCTAGTCAAGGCCATGGTTTTTCCTGTGGTCACGTATGGATGTGAGAGTTGGATTGTGAAGAAAGCTGATCGCCGAAGCATTGATGCTTTTGAACTGTGGTGTTGGAGAAGACTCTTGAGAGTCCCTTGGACTGCGAAGAGATCCAACCAGTCCATTCTAGAGGAGATCAATCCTGGGTGTTCATTGGAAGGACTGATGCTAAAGCTGAAACTGCAATACTTTGGCCACCTCATGTGACGAGGTGACTCACTGGAAAAGACTCTGATGCTGGGAAAGGTTGGGGGCGGGAGGAGAATGGGACGACAGAGAATGAGATGGCTGGATGGCATCACTGCCTCGATGGACATGAGTTTGAGTAAACTCCGGGAGTTGGTGATGGACAGGGAGGTCTGGCGTGCTGTGATTCATGGGGTCGCAAAGAGTCGGACACGACTGAGCGACTGAACTGAACTGAACTGACTGAGACATTACACTACCTTTTAATCTCAAAACTTGTTTGAAATTTTCACACGATATTTTGGTGCAGAGATTGCCAAACTTTCTGAAGATGACTCGATTACAAATACTTTATGCTTTGCAGGCTATCTGATCTCTGCTGCAACTACTCAACCTTACTGTAATCTGGAAGAGCACAGAAATATGGAAACAAATGAGTTTGACAGTGTTGCAATAAAACTATATTTACAGCAGGCCATAGCTTGCAGCCACTGTTATAGAGCAACCCTGGTATACATATTTAACAAGTGAAAAGATACAGGTAAAATTAATTTATTTTATTGAATTCAGCATATACCAAATACAGTTATTTCAGCATGTAATAAAGTTCTTGAGATACTTTACAGTATTTCATTTTGTAATATGTATTCAAACACTGTGTGTATTTTACACTTTTTATCAGGGACCAGCCTCGATATGGCCCAGGGTATCCTCGGGATGAACAGCGTCGGCGTCAGAGAGAGAGAGAGAGAAAGAGAGAGAGACAGGGGCTGATGATTCCTTGGTTTACGCTGGAAACCAATAAAACCCCAGCACGGGACTTGCTCTGTTTACGTAGGCTGCAGGGGCCCTCTCGAATCACTGGAGGCACCCCACCAGGGCACCCCCTCGAGTGGGTCTTAGAAGCCCAGGCAGATAAGTAAACTCAGAGGGCCCAGCGCTCCAAGGATCTCAACCAGAAAAAGGAGAATAGAGAAAAGGATGGAAAAAGAGAAAGAACGACACGGGGAGACCAAGCTTCAGTGAGCAAGGCCCAAAACTTTATTTTCCAGTGCTGCTTTTATACCCTAAGTTATGCGCATGAGAAACAGAGAAAGGGAGGTATAGATTCACACCAAAATCGTGTGGGGTCAGCAGTCTTGACCCTTATCAGGATCAGGGCTTATTTTTGTGTGTCTTGTGATAAAAGTTTTAGGTGGTTTACATCCTCTTCTGGCCAGGGGGCCTGCTAACAGTTTATGGCCCTCTCTCCTAACAATAGGTTAGTTAGCAAGTAAAAGACTTTTCTTTTTTTTTTTTTAGGTAATTAATTTATTTTTTATTGGAAGCAAATTATTTTACAATATTATATTGGTTGGTTTTGCCATACATTGATATGAATTTGCCCCGGGTTTACATAAGTTCCCCCTCCTGAACCCCCCTCCCACCTCCCTCCTCCCTTTATCCTCCCTCTGGGTCATCCCCGCATGCCAGCCCCGAGCATCCTATAATATGCATTGACCCTGAACTAGTGATTCGTTTCACATATGACAACATACGTGTTTCAATGCCATTCTCCCAAATCATCCCACCCTCACCCTCTCCCATAGAGTCCCAAAGACTGTTCCATACATCTGTGTCTCTTTTGCTGTCTCGTATACAGGGTTATCATTTGCATCTTTCTAAATTCCATATATATGTGTTAGTATACTGTATTGGTGTTTTTCTTTCTGGCTTACTTCACTCTGTATAATAGGCTCCAGTTTCATCCACCTCATTAGAACTGATTCAAATGTATTCTTTTTAATGGCTGAATAATACTCCATTGTGTATATGTACCAAAGCTTTCTTATCCATTCGTCTGCAGATGGACATCTAGGTTGCTTCCATGTCCTGGCTATTATAAACAGTGCTGCAATGAATAGCCAAAGCAATCTTGAGGAAGAAAAATGGAACTGGGGGAATTAACCTGCCGGACTTCAGGCTCTACTACAAAGCCACAGTCATCAAGACAGTATGGTACTGGCATAAAGACAGAAATATAGATCAGTGGAACAAAATAGAAAGCCCAGAGATAAATCCATGCATCTATGGACACCTCATCTTTGACAAAGGAGGCAAGAATATAAAATGGAGAAAAGACAGTCTCTTTAACAAGTGGTGCTGGGAAAACTGGTCAGCCACTTGTAAAAGAATGAAACTAGAACACTTCCTAACACCATACACCAAAATAAACTCAAAATGGATTAGAGAGCTAAATGTAAGACCAGAAACTATAAAACTCCTAGAGGAGAATGTAGGAAAAACACTCTCCGACATAAATCACAGCAGGATCCTCCATGACCCACCTCCCAGAATATTGGAAATAAAAGCAAAAATAAACAAATGGGACCTAATTAAAATCAAAAGCTTCTGCACAGCAAAGGAAACTATAAGTAAGGTGAAAAGACAGCCTTCAGAATGGGAGAAAATAATAGCAAATGAAGCAACTGATAAAGGATTAATCTCCAAATTATACAAGCAGCTCCTGCAGCTCAATTTCAGAAAAATAAATGACCCAATCCAAAAATGGGCCAAAGAACTAAACAGACATTTCTCCAAAGAAGACATAAAGATGGCTAACAAACACATGAAAAAATGCTCAACATCCCTCATAATCAGAGAGATGCAAATCAAAACCACAATGAGATACCATTTCACACCAGTCAGAATGGCTGCTATCCAAAAGTCTACATGCAATAAATGCTGGAGAGGATGTGGAGAGAAAGGAACCCTCTTACACTGTTGGTGGGAATGCAAACTAGTAAGACTTTTCTTTTAAGGTGACTTTCCTAGAGTCAGGTGTTAGACACATAACAAAGTTACATTCCTATAAGGCACCGGTGTAGTGAGCTGCAAGAAAGGAACTTATTAACTTAAGATCTGATGTGGTTGAGTCAAAGGATTAATATATTTCCAAGGATACAATAGAGGAAACTGCAGCAAGCATTGATTCAACAATGAAATCTTTTCTAGTACTATTCTAATGATTTTAACTTCTTCAACAGATTCCTGTATTTTAGAATATTAGGCTTTCTGTCCTTGCATGGCTGGGAGGCTATAAACAGTCACACTCATAGTTGTAAGAGCCCGGACAAACTTGTCATGCAAGTTAGAAAGCTATCAGAGGGGCTTGGATTGGAATACTCCTATTAAGCCGAGGAGAACTTTTAAACTACAGCTCTGAATTAATGTTTTCAGAGAAAGGTGGTTGGGGGGAAGCCCCCATAAGTATTAGAGGGCTTGGTAAGAGGTGTAAAATAGTAAGGCAGTCAGACTCCGGTTTTCTTTGGGGTAGATGCTCAGGTAAGTCCAGGGGGTTCCTCGAGTCCTGATTAGCCTTTGCCCGTCAGGCCTCTTCCCCAGTTGACCTTTGCCATGGGTAGGATTTCCCTCGCTGGCTCCCGGCAACTTTTAACATATTTAAGTTCAGATCAGCCACATTTTAAGTGTTCAATAGCTGTGTGGATAGAGACCCCTGCATTGGACAGCATAGTTCTAGAGCATAAACTCTTGATTTTATTTTTTCTTTGCAGGAACTGATTTTGTTTTCTTTAGGCCAGGTTTGTGGATAATATTTTTATGGTAAAAAATGAAATTTAATGAGGATATGTGTAGGCTTTAATTTTTTCAATATTTTTATCTGTTATTTAGAGATTTTAAACTACAGACTCAGTTTTCTAACAAAACACATTTCATCTATTGTGTCTTTGATCATTGCTTTGGTTCTGTTTTTGTATGTGTTTTAGAAACACTAATGATTTGAATATCAAATCTCAGTTATTTATTTTCCTTACCTGTCATTTCTCTTTTGTAATACTTTTTAAACCCTGTTGTCTTTTCCTTAAACTCTGCCTGTCACATCACCAGTTCCATTTTCAGATTTTTTTTTTTTTGGTCTTGATAGTCTCCTAACGAAGATTCTTACACTAAGTTAAAGAATACAGATTCAAAGATTACAAACTCTTTCATTTCATTTATAAGACACACTAGAAAAAGTAAGACTCTAGGGACAGAAAGGAGAGAGTCAATTTTAAAAAAATGATTCAAAACAAAAGCTCAAGCCTTTCTAAAATCACCTTCTGTTTCCATTCAGTTCAGTTCAGTTCAGTCACTCAGTCATGTCTGACTCTCTGCGACCCCATGAATCACAGCACGCCAGACCTCCCTGTCCATCACCAGCTCCCGGAGTTCACTCAGACTCACGTCCATTGAGTCGGTGATGCCATCCAGCCATCTCATTCTCTGTTGTCCCCGTCTCCTCCTGCCCCCTATCCCTCCCAGAATCCGAGTCTTTTCCAGTGAGTCAACTCTTCGCATGAGGTGGCCAAAGTACTGGAGCTTCAGCTTTAGCATCGGTCCTTCCAATGAACACCCAGGACCGATCTCCTTTAGAATGGACCGGTTGGATCTCCTTGCAGTACAAGGGACTCTCAAGAGTCTTCTCCAACACCACAGTTCAAAAGCATCAATTCTTTGGCGATCAGCTTTCTTCACAGTTCAACTCTCACATCCATATGTGACCACTGGAAAAACCATAGCCTTGACTAGAAGGAACTTTGTTGGCAAAGTAACGAATCTTCTTTTTAATATGCTATCTAGGTTGGTCATAACTTTTCTTCCAAGGAGTAAGCATCTTTTAATTTCATGGCTGCAATCAGCATCAGCAGTGATTTTAAAGCCCTTAGTAAATTGTTTTCATACGAGTCCTCTTTCATATCTTGGTATAATTAATAGTATAGCGTGATATGACCACTTTTTTATATTGCAATGTATTTCATAGCCTATATTGCTGGGTTTTTCTCCTTTCTAGTTTAGAATGAAAAAAAAAATTGTATCTCAATCTAG